>NC_092337.1:444345000-444648750 GCF_046630445.1 Rutidosis leptorrhynchoides | reverse complement strand
TAGAAGTGCAATTAAATATAAAATAAAGGAAATTAAATATGAAATAAAAGAATTATGCTTATTTAAACTTCCGTAATCATGATGTTTGACGTGTTGATTTTAGTTTTATGCCCATGGGTTAATTGTCCTTTGTCCTGGATTATTTAATATGTCCGTCTGGTTTTTGTCCATAACAGTCCATCAGTCATAAATATAAAGTGCGAGTGTCCTCGTCAAATTATCCTTATACCCGAAGTTAAATATTCCAACTAATTGGGGTTTTAAACTGTAACAAGATTTTAATACTTTGTTTAATAATTACACCAGGATGTCGACTGAGTGTAACCCAAGGTTTTAATATTTTGTTATCAATTATACCAAGTGTCCTTTGTACATAATTTCACCCCTGTTTTAATTATTCTAGTGGCTATTAATCCATTCCCGTGTCCGGTTAAATGAACGATTATACGTACATATAAATACCCCGCCCATCGTGTCCGATTGAGTGTATATGGTAATTTATAGGGACGCCCAATTGTAAATCTTTATATTAACATTAACAAACTATCATTTAGTTAAACAAATATAAAGCCCATTAATAGCCCATAGTCTAATTTCCACAAGTGTCGTTCTTTTGTCCAAACCCCAATTATGGTACAAAGCCCAATTACCCAATTTTAGTAATTAGCCCAACATCATGATTACTTCGTTTTAAATAAGCATAATAATAACTTAGCTACGAGACATTAATGTAAAAAGGTTGAACATAACTTACAATGATTAAAAATAGCGTAGCGTTACACGGACAGAATTTCGACTTACACCCTTACAACATTCGCTAACATACCCTTATTATTAGAATTATAATTAAAATTAAAATTAAAATTAAAATATAAATTATAAATATAAATATATCGTATGAATGAGGAGAAAAAAGATGGTGAAAATGATCAGATTTCGGTTTGCTTTATAGGGAGTTTCAAAACTGGGGTCTCCGCGACTCGCGGCCATTTTGGCCTTCAAACTCCGCGAGTCGCGGAGTTTGTTTTTACAGCTCACCCCTTTGGAGTCTTTCTCTGCCGACGGTTTTTATTTATAAATATAATATATATATAATTAATATAATTAATTATATATTATATTATATTTATATACATAGTTAACTTGTAATTTTTAGTCCGTTGCGTCGAGCGTTAAGAGTTGACTCTGGTCCCGATTCCGGATTTTTGAACGTCCTTGCGTACAATTTAATATCTTGTACTTTGCGTTTTGAATCTTGTACTCTTGTAATTTCGAGACGTTTCTTATCAATAATTGGAACCTTTTTTATTGTCTTTTGTACTTTTGAGCTTTTTGGTCGTTTGCGTCTTCAATTCGTCGAATCTGTCTTTTGTCTTCACCTTTTATTATTTAAACGAATATCACTTGTAAATAGAACAATTGCAACTAAAAACTTGTCTTTCTTGAGGGATAATGCTATGAAATATATGTTCGTTTTTAGCATTATCAAATATTCTCACACTTGAGCGTTGCTTGTCCTCAAGCAATATAGTCTTGAAATACTAGAATCACTTCTTTATTCTTCACACTTTGTACATCAGTGATTTCTATACGGCGGTATAAACAATGGTAGTAACGATATGGTTTACAGTCCCACATGACTATAAAAATTTAGATCCATTAAGGAAATTGGATCTTTATGAAAACATTTGATCTTTTGAAAATTAAATCTAGTTTTTACCCTAGATAAGTTTTCCGGAATAACCCTTTACCGGTGTTTGCAAAATATTTTTGTGGGTTTGGTGGGTTTCAGATTTGAAAATTTTAGCTCAAAACTTGCGGTTTTCGGTCACCCACTTGCTAACCTTGTATTTGGAAAGCAACACGTCCAGTTTACTTGTTCCGTATATTACCTTTCGGTAAACTACCGTCCGGTTGTAAAGGAAAGCGTTGAACAAGCAACTGTTAAGGCAATGTCCCCTGACATGCTTTTAATTATGGTCTATAACGTGTCGGACACAATTACTATCCTTGGTAGGAGCAATAGTAAAGCTCACCCTTATGATTTTTCGGTATGGCACAAGGTCCTGTCTTTGACCACTATGCAATCACCGTTCTTACGGTTGACACCCGATTTAGTTCAGGTGACCTAATGAATTCCAGGTGAATTCCTAGGATTTTACGTTCAATGGTAATGAACGCATTGAAAATAGGGTTTTCAGAAAACAAATCGGTTTGTAATTTTGATCAAAATATTTTCTCGTTCAAGCTCGAGTTTAGATATCATTGAATTCCATGAGTTTGTAATTCTCAATCTTTAAGGTCAATCTCTAGGATTGAGTAATATCAGTCTTAAAAGCTGATTTTTAATCTTTAAGGAGATTATCCTTTTTGGGGATCTGATTCATTAGTCTTATCCGGCTAATTTGCATGGTGCCCCCCCATTGTATGAGATAAATCCTTCTCATGGTTAGGATAAATCTGACCACTTGGCGACCCTGTTTAATGCCGAGGTCCGTGGATTTCCTGCTGATTTTAGTGATGACTTTTCTAGATTTTTCGTCAACCTACAGCTGGTCTGGACGACAACTTCATGACCTAAATCAAGAAGCGCGTTTCTTTTTCGGAAGACTTTACTTCCTTTTAATGATGGAATTAATTCATCGTGTAGATCCATCTCTTCTTTTCTTTCATCGGGTAAAACAGTTTAGTTTAGTCCAAAGCAAAAGTATTTTCAGTTATTTGTTACAGATATATGTGACATATGTTTAAGATAACTTGGTAAATTTTCCCACACTTGGCTTTTATTTTCCTTTTTATCGTCCTCTATTCCATTTTAAATGAATTTTAACGTTTTGGTTTGTTTCTCAATTTATGTCCTTTTTGAGGTAACAATAATTTCGGTGTTAAAACCTAGTTTTATCGTTCATAAATATGTATAAACATGATTTTTAGTTCATTTAATTGAAAATTTTGAAAAATTTTACTAGAATTGGGTAGTCAGTATATAAGACCAGGGCTGTTCTTTATTATCAGAGAGCACTAGATTCTAATACAACTACTGCTTTACTAGTATTTTTAATGGTAACCAAGTGTATAAAGTAAAAATTTTTAAAATCCGAAAGAATTTAACCCCTTCTCACACTTAAGATCTTGCAATGCCCTCATTTGCAAGAAATCAGTAACAATTTAAATTATTGAGGGTGATTTGTGTGAAAATGATTAAATTTTTACCAAAGTTTCCAAATATATTGGCGTTTGTTTGCTGAATGATAAATGGTGCACATCATTTGTTCATTCCGTCTTGTTGTTATTTCACATATATTTTGCATCTTGTCGTCAAAATTAGTTGCTTTTGCTGAACTTAATGCCAGTCTTTGAAAATGCGTTGTTTTACCCTGTTGTGTACATAAGATAAACTGCAAACATATATACATATTTTTGAAGTTTGGTATATTACCCCACATTCAAAAATTATTAAAATCTAAGAATAAAAGTTAGATAATTATAAAAATGATTACAATATTAACAAAAGTATTAAACGTATCAATAATTACAAATTAAAAAAATAAAAAAATAAAATAAGTATACTAGGGATGATACTGGTACCAATAGGGGTTCCAGGCATAACCATAGGTGCTATAGAATGCTTCGACAGGGTCATACGTAGGATACGGTGGCTGCATCTCTATAGACCAGGGAGGGAAGATGGGTTTCGGTGTAGGAATATAGTTTCTACCTATATGTTGGCAATGAACTATGATTTGGTTCTGATGAACTTGCCAATCTTCAAATGCTCTCTGTCTAGCATTTTCGTACTCCTGAGAAGCTATAAACCTTTGCATTTCTTGCATCTCATTTCCCCCTCCTACATTACCTTGTTGTTGGTTTCTCTCCACCTGTGGATGTCTACCATGGTATCGTACTGCGGCGTTATTTCGCCTCTTCAAAACTTTCGCACCATGGTATACATTTAAACCTATAGTATCGCGGGGTTCTGGTTCTTCTACTAATAATCCCCCCCGACTTATATCCACACCGAGATATTCACCAATCAAAGTAATAAAAATACCACCTCCTATTATGCTATGCGGTCGCATCCCCCGAACCATAGCTGATAAATAATAACCCACACAATACGGTATACTTACAGCGCTTTGTGGGTCTCGAATACACATATGGTAAAACAAATCCTGTTCATTTACTTTTTCCTTGTTCTTACCCCTTTGTGTAATCGAATTAGCTAAAAACCTATGTATCACTCTTAATTCGGCTCTATCTATATCCAAATAAGAGTAATTTCCCCCTTTGAAACGGTGATGGCTTGTCATTTGACTCCACACACCGTGTGTATCAAAATTTTCATCTATCTTTCTACCGTTTAGTATCAACCCTCTACAATCGGCAGATGCTAACTGCTCAGGCGTATATATACGTAAAGCCTGAGCCATGTCCAGTAAAGACATGTGGCGCATCGAACCGCCTAACAAAAATCTAATAAAAGAACGATCGGTTAAACTAGCTACCCGATCATTCAACTCTATACTACATAACAATTCTTCACACCATACTTTATATACAGGTCTACGCATGGTGAATAAACGTACCCAGTCATTAAAAGAAGAATTACCATACCTCTGTACAAGTAATTCCCTAATTGGCTCGGCCAATTCTATAGCTTCTAAGGGTCCCCATTCTATGACCCTCGATACCTCAACAACCTTAGAATGAAGAGTATGCAAACCCCTTTGATATTTTGGATAATCTATCCAAAGTCTGTCAAATCTCAGGTTCGGGTGCAACTCTTCCAAGTGCATATCGGAAAAGGTCATGACTGGATGAGGTATATCCTGCTTGTAGTAGTTATCCACCTCCTGTTGTTCCACATTCTCAGCAGGAGCATTGCGGGCTTGGGATGAAGATTTACCCCTTTCAGTCTGCAAAATACATCAAACACAATTTTTGTGCATCCAAATATGCATTAGTGTCAGCAAAATCATCAATCAAAATAATTACAATGACATGATCAATTTATATCAAACTTAAGCTTATTTTCATATTTTCATCAAATCTACACTTTTTCAAATAAGCATATACGAAAATGTTCGCCAAGTTCATAAGCATTCAATTCAAATAACATGTCAAAATAATCATTACTAGCAATTAAACAAGTTTCAAATGGCATTATCTTTCAAAAATCAAGTTCATGAATTTTAGACTTGAAAAAGTCCACTTTAATTCTCAAAATCATGTTTAGGCTCAAAGTTTGGATCATTTAACTACCTAGACATGTTACACTACTCAATTTAGCAACAATTCATGACAAAAATCGGCCATAACCTGTTTATATCAAAAAGCCCCAAATTTGCTCAAGAACACAAACCCTAGATTATTCAAAATTTGAAGTTTAAGGCTTCTAATCATGTTAAATAGCATCAATCTAGGTTATACAAGCATAATACACAAACAATTTAAGCATAATTACACTAAAAAGCATCAAAATCAAATTGGGAAAAAAAATGGCTCAAGAACACTAATTTCGGATTAAATGGTGTTTAGGTGTAGAAATTTACCGTTTTTCTTGAGTAATTCCTAGATAGCATCCTTCTCAACATGATTTTAGTAAAAAATTTGGTGATTAACGGTTAAAAATTGTGATTTTGGGGGTGTTTTTGGGTGTATTTTCGGAGTGTTTTTCGCTGTGTTTTTGAGTTGGGGGTGTGGACTGATCAGTTTGCAGCTCTTTATTTTTTTTCTGATTTCCGGTCCTCCCGCGACTCGCGGTGAATAACCCTTCAAACTCCGCGAGTCGCGGAGTTTGATATTTTTTTTTTTTTTTAATGTTTTTGGCATACTTTAATTCAATAAGATTAAAAATAATGATAATAAAAGTTCTCGTCCCTCCCTCGGGTAAAGCAATTTCGGTTCAAAGACCTAGTCTTCAACTTACGACGAATTTTAAAAAGCATATTCTTAACTTAATGAGATAAAGTAAATTTTCGTTTTTAAATTCACACAACTTAAATATAAAATTTAAAATTAATATTAAAAATTCACACCAAACTTAAAATTTGAAATGCATAAAATTAAAAATTCATATTTTAAAAATTAAAAGTTCACACCAATCTTAATTTAAAAATTCATATTATAAATTCACACCAAACTTATATTAATTTTTTTTTTCAAATATTTACAATTTTAAAAATATTGATTTTACAAAGTTTACAATATTTATAAAGGGTTCAAATATTAATTTTAAAAACATGGTAAAAATAAAATTAAAAATCTTTTTGTCTTTTTATCCCACTTTAATCAATCAAATATTATCAAAAATATGCGCCCCTCTTTTCGGTAAAGTAATTTCGGTTCCAAGACCTAATTTAACTCATGACGAATTTTTGAAATATTTTGGGTTGATTGATTAAAGATATTTATACCTTAAGAATAAACGTTAAATTTCGCAGTGATGTAATAAATTTTTGAATGATATCAATAATTTCGGTCGCCAAACCTAATTTTATTCAATACCAATTTAATACTTTTTAGCGAACAAATTAGCGTTTATTATCAAAAGGTTAAAAATAAAAATAAAAATAAAAACTGTACAGACATACCTGTGAAATAGATTTCTTAGTTATATGATCTATCCCATTCATAAGATAGTCGGTTTAATTAGTTTTCCATGGCTACATAGGCGTAACCTCGAGCATTCAGTGTCTTTTCTTCTAAACATATGAACGGTCCGTCTCTGCATAAAGTAACAAATTCGGTATTTGAATAGGTTTGATTATTTGAACATTTACCTCCATGTGACCATTTTCCGCATTTGTGACATCTTTCTAGGTGTCGTGCTCTTCTTTTTGCTGCGGATTTTGATTTTCCTTTACCAAATTGTAACTTATTATCTTCGCATCTGGATTCTTTTCTAACTCCGTCCATTCTTTCTCTGATTACTGATACTATTTCACTCAGTCGTATGTCATTATTACGTTTAGTGATCAAAGCGTGTAGCGTTAGACCATGGTTTAGTTCACAGGCAGTCTTCATTTTGTAAAAACCTAAAAAAAAATAAAAATTCAGAATGGGGGGAGAAGACTAGTTCTTTAGGGTCTGCTAGGGAAAGACCATTCGGGTTCCATTTTCGAGAACTACACGAAAACAGAAAATCTAACTCTAATAGAAATACATATTATCTTTTAAAGACTTGATTCTCCCCACACTTAGTTAGCTGTGGTGTCGAAATTGTGATTAACTTCGTTGTCGACTTCCATCGGACCATGTATGTAATGTTTAACTCTGTGACCATTAACTTTAAATTCAATCCCATTTGAATTTATTAATTCTATCGTTCCGTATGGGAAAACTCTTTTGACTATGAATGGTCCAGACCATCTTGATTTCAATTTTCCAGGAAATAGCTTGAATCGTGAATTGAAAAGAAGAACTCTGTCTCCTTCTTTAAATTCTTTTGAACTTCTGATTCTTTTATCATGCCATTTCTTCGTTCTTTCTTTATAGATTAACGAATTTTCGTATGCTTCATGTCTTAATTCTTCTAATTCGTTTAGTTGACTTAATCGTAGACGTCCGGCTTCATGTAAATCAAGATTACATGTCTTCAAAGCCCAAAATGCTTTGTGTTCAATTTCTACTGGAAGATGACATGCTTTTCCATAAACAAGTCTAAAAGGTGTGGTTCCAATTGGAGTTTTGTAGGCTGTTCTAAAAGCCCAGAGTGCATCCTCCAATTTAATGGACCATTCCTTCTGATTTGATCCTACGGTTTTCTCTAGAATACGTTTTAAAGCTCGGTTGGTATTTTCAACTTGTCCACTTGTTTGTGGATGATATGCGGTGGAGATTTTATGAGTTACTCCATATCTTTTAAGAACTTTCTCAAGTTGATTATTACAGAAATGAGTACCCCGATCACTTATTAAAGCTTTCGGTGTTCCAAACCTTGCAAAAAGACGTTTTAAAAAGTTGACTACAACTCGTGCATCGTTAGTTGGGAGAGCTTGTGCTTCCGCCCATTTAGATACATAATCAATGGCTACGAGTATATATAGATTATTATGAGATTTTGGAAATGGACCCATAAAGTCAATACCCCAAATGTCAAATACTTCACATACTTGGATGATATTTTGTGGCATTTCATCACGTTGACTTATTTTTCCGGCCCTTTGACAAGCATCACAGGATTTGCAAAGAAAGTGTGCGTCTTTGTAAATTGTAGGCCAATAGAATCCAGCTTCATAAACTTTTCTTGCTGTTAGTTGAGGCCCATAATGCCCTCCTGTTGGTCCTGTGTGACAATGGTTTAATATTTTACTAGCTTCATCTCCAAATACACATCGGCGTATTATTCCATCGGGACAACTTTTAAACAGATGTGGATCTTCCCAAAAATAGTGTTTTATATCACTGAAGAATTTCTTTCGTCTTTGGTACGATAATCCTTTTTCAAGGAATCCACAAACTAAGTAGTTTGCATAGTCTGCAAACCATGGAATTTCTTTATAATCTATCTTCAATAGATATTCATCAGGAAAGTTGTCTTGTATGGCCGATTCATTTAGAACTTCTAACTCAGGATTTTCAAGACGAGAAAGATGATCAGCGGCGAGATTTTCTGCTCCTCTTTTATCTCGGATTTTAATATCAAACTCTTGTAAGAGTAAGATCCAACGAATTAATCGTGGTTTGGCATCTTGTTTCGAAAATAGGTATCTAAGAGCAGAATGGTCGGTATAGACCACCGTTTTTGCTAGAACGAGATATGATCGAAATTTGTCAAAAGCAAAGACAATAGCAAGGAGTTCTTTTTCAGTAGTTGTATAGTTCGTTTGTGCTCCTTGTAATGTCTTACTAGCATAATATATAGGTTGAAATCGTTTTTCAATCCTTTGTCCTAAAACGGCTCCCATTGCAAAATCACTTGCATCGCACATTAGTTCAAATGGTAGATTCCAATTTGGTGTTATCATGATCGGCGCATTAGTGAGTTTCTCTTTAAGAATATTAAAAGATTTGATACACTCATCTGAAAAGATGAATGGAGCATCCTTTTCTAGGAGTTTATTCATAGGAGTGGCAATTTTAGAAAAATCTTTTATGAAACGTCGGTAAAAACCGGCATGCCCTAGAAAACTCCTAACTCCTCTAACGTTGGTAGGATGTGGAAGTTTAGCAATTACATCTACTTTAGCTCTATCCACTTCAATTCCTTCTTTTGAAATTTTATGTCCAAGAACGATGCCTTCTTTAACCATGAAATGGCATTTCTCCCAATTAAGTACTAGATTTGATTTTTTGCATCTAATTAGCATTCGTTCCAGATTAACTAGACATGATTTAAATGTATCACCGAAGACTGAAAAGTCATCCATGAAAACTTCCATGCATTCTTCTATCATGTCGTGAAAAATCGCCATCATGCACCTTTGAAAGGTTACAGGGGCGTTACAAAGTCCAAATGGCATGCGTTTGTAAGCAAAAGTACCATAAGGGCACGTGAATGTGGTTTTCTCTTGATCTTCGGGTGCTATTGGAATTTGAAAATATCCGGAAAATCCATCTAGAAAACAATAGTAACTATTTCCGGCTAATCTTTCCAACATTTGATCAATAAAAGGTAAGGGAAAGTGATCTTTTCTGGTGGCGTCATTTAATTTTCTATAATCAATACACACACGCCATCCTGTTACAGTTCTAGTAGGAATAAGCTCATTTTTCTCATTTGTAATGACAGTCATGCCACCCTTCTTAGGCACGCATTGAACTGGGCTTACCCATGGACTATCAGAGATTGGATAAATTAAACCTGCATCTAGCAGTTTAATAATCTCTTTCTTAACTACATCTTGCATATTAGGATTTAGTCTTCGTTGGCGTTGCACATACGTTTTATGACCTTCTTCCATAAAGATTTTATGTGTGCAATACGAAGGACTTATTCCTTTAATATCATGAATCTTCCATGCAATGGCTGGTTTATGAGCTTTCAACACAGAAATGAGTTGTGATTTCTCATTTTCAGTAAGAGAAGACGATATTATTACGGGTAATTCAGATTCACCATGTAAATAAGCGTATTCCAAATGGTTTGGAAGTGGTTTTAACTCTAATTTCGGAGGTTCTTCTATCGATGATTTATATCGATATCTGTCTTCTTCTTTTAGCATTTGAATTTCTTCTGTTGTTGGTTCATATCCATTAGCTATAAGTGTAGCTAACATTTCAGCTTCATCAATTGGTTCATTACCTTCTCCTAAAGAACATTCTCCTGTTCCTTGTAATTCTGGAAATTCTTCTAATAATTCTGCATGTGCATCTATAGTTTGAATATAATAACATGTATCATCTGCAGATTGTGGTTGTTGCATTGCTCTATCAACTGAAAAGGTAACACTCTCATCCTCTATACTTAGGGTCAATTTCTTACCGAACACGTCTATCATTGCTTTAGCCGTGTTTAAGAATGGTCTTCCTAATATGAGAGGAACTTGAGAATATTCTTCCATGTCCAGAACAACAAAATCTACTGGAAATACTAAAGTACCAACTTTAACTAGCATGTTCTCCATTATCCCTCTAGGATATTTTATTGATCTATCGGCTAGTTGTATGCTTATTCTGGTTGGTTTCAATTCTCCAAGGTCTAGTTTAGTGTATAGTGAATACGGCATTAGATTTATACTAGCACCTAAGTCTGCCAATGCTTCTATTGAACTAAGACTACCCATAAAACATGGAATTGTGAAACTTCCTGGATCAGATAATTTTTCTGGTATCTTATTCAACAGTACTGCTGAACAATTAGCATTCATAGTAACAGCCGAGAGTTCTTCCATTTTCTTTCTATTTGAGATTAGATCTTTCAAGAATTTAGCATATCTAGGCATTCCTGAAATCACATCAATGAAAGGAAGATTTACATTTATCTGTTTAAACATATCCAAGAATTTGGATTGCTCGGCTTCAAATTTTTCTTTCTTCATTTTACTCGGATAAGGAAGTGGTGGTTGATATGGTTTAACATAAGGTTTATCCTTAACTGTGTTATCTTCATTAACCTTTTCAACTACCGATTCTTTTTCCTTATCTTGATCAGGTTGTGGTTCTTGTGGAGTAGGAATGGCTTCATCAGAAGTTACAGGAATTTCAGGTGGTTTAAGTGTTGTACCACTTCTTGTGGTAATAGCTTTAGCTGTTTCATTCCGGGGGTTAGCATTTGTATCACTAGGTAGACTTCCCGGTTTTCTTTCACCTATTAACCTTGCTAGGTTACTCACTTCTTGTTCCAGATTTTGAATAGAAGCTTGTTGATTTCTAAATGCTTGAGCATTTTGTTCATTGGTTTGTTTCTGAGATGTGAAAAACTGCGTTTGAGTTTCAACTAGCTTCGTCATCATATCTTCTAAATTTGGCTTTTTATCATCGGTTTGTTGTGGTGGTTTATTTTGAAAATTAGGTCTTTGCTGATTATAAGTATTATTGGATACTTGTTGATTGCTAGGACCTTGTTGGTTGTTGTATGGAATATTTCTGTTATAATTCTGGTTTTGATTGTAAATCGGTCTTGGCGGTTGATAATTATTCTGATAATTATTTCCAGGCCTTTGGTTTATGTATGAAATATTCTCTCTTTGTTCCATTGTTAATTCAATACTGAGACAATCTTTTGTCAAATGTGGTCCTCCACACTGCTCACAACTAATTCGTATTGAGTGAATATCTTTAGTCATCTTTTCCATTCGTCTTTCCACAACATCTATCTTTGCGGAAATGGAATCTAAGTCATGGCTAGAATCGGCTCTAGCTGCTTTAGATGATCTAACGATGTCTTTTTCTTGGTGCCACTCATGTGAGTGGGAAGCAGTATTATCAATAATTTTGTAAGCATCAATTTCGGTTTTCTTCATAATAGAACCACCAGCTGCTATATCTATGTCTTTTCTTGTAGTGATGTCGCATCCTTGGTAGAATATTTGTACTATTTGACAGGTGTCTAAACCATGTTGCGGACATCCTCTTAACAACTTTCCATATCTAGTCCAGGCCTCATATAAAGTTTCATTTGGTTTCTGTGTAAACGTAACAATTTCTGCTTGAAGTCTTACGGCTTTAGATGCAGGAAAGAATTGTTTAAGAAATTTGTCAACTAAAACATCCCATGTATCGATCGCCCCTTCAGGTAACGATTCCAACCAATCTTTGGCTTCTCCCTTTAAAGTCCAGGGAAATAACATGAGATATATCTGTTCATCCTCCACTTCTCGGATTTTAAATAGTGTGCAGATCCTATTAAAGGTACGTAGATGTTCATTTGGATCTTCCTTCGGCGCACCACTAAATTGACATTGATTAGTCACCATGTGTAGAATTTGTCCTTTGATTTCATAATCTGGCGCATTAATATCTGGATGAGTAATTGCGTGACCTTGGCCAGTGCGTTTAGCTCTCATTCGGTCTTCCATACTTAAAGGTTCCAGATTCTCCATAATTGAATTTGTTGAATCGGTATCACTAGATGATTCTGATTTAATGGTTCGTTCCTCAACAATCTCTGTTTGAATGATTGGTGGCTCTGGTGGAAAGTTTAGTGGTTCAGGATCTACGAACCGTTCCTGAATATTTTCCGGATTCTCAATTGTGAGGTCGGGTTCAAAAAATGGATTATCGGAAATTTGAACTGAAGTACTTGGTCGACTGGATGACGATTCTAAAGAAAAATCAACGGCGGTTATATTTGCTAAATGTCTTGATCTAGTTACAGGTGGTGAACGTACAAAAGGTGGTGAACGTCTTGCTCGGTGCATTCACTGAATATCCTATTAGTTTTAAAAAGGAAAAAAAATTATAATAAGTTATCCAATTAATAGACTTTTCTGATTTTGCCCACGTTTCGAATAGCCAAAAGATGCAGCAGAGGGGCAGGATTCGTTTGGTCTCAATATAATTGAGGACTGTTTGGCTCCAATAACCCGGTCCACGTACAAATCCAACTATTACTACGAACCAGAAAATTTTGATGTCTATTAATTTAACCACTTAAAATAAATTTTCGTAATTTTAAGAAATTTAGATAAGAAGTAGAATAAAAATCTATGTCCTAAAAACTAGAATAGCGAGAAATAAGAAAGAAAAAGAGTTCGTCGAAAAAGGTCGAAAAAGAAAAATGGTTGAAAAATAAAAGGTGACGGAAAAATAAAAGAAACTTATAAAACTTAAAAATACTTGACTAACCTAACCTTATTACTACAACTAACTTAAAATTATAATCGCAAATTGAAATTACTAATTGGAATGATAATTGATACATAGGTAAAAGTCGTCTAAAAATATTAAAGCTTACAGGAAAAACTAAATCCCAAATGGAAATAACTTAAAAAGAAACTAAAACTTAAAAAGGCGTCGCAAAATTCTAAAGTACCTAAATCTTAGTCTAAAGAAAAAGCACTTAAGGAATTCTACGGCAAAGCCTAAAAATCTAGGAGTAAAAATAACTATGGCAAAAACTAAGTTTAAAACTAAATATGAGCTAAAAATACAAATATTGCGCTAAAATAATTAAAAAGGGACAAAATATAAAAATATACAAAAAGTTGTAAAAAGTACAATTTTTATAAAAATATTATTTTTATATTATTTATTTATTAAAACTACTAATTTTATAATTTAATTAAACTAATTAATACTAAATACATAAATTAAATAAAAAGTAAAAGTTAAAATAAAATTAATTATAATAATAATAATAATTAGGGTTAATAATAATAATAATTATTAAATACCCCGTAATTAATGCTGAATTAGGGTTTTGTCGCCTGTCAGAAAATCTCCGCGAGTCGCGGTATTTAAAACACCAAACCCCGCGAGTCGCGGGGTTCCAGTTTTCAACTCTGGATCAGTTTTAATTTACGCGTTTTTTTTTATTAATATAAATAAAAGATATTTAAATAAAACTTATATTTTTATAAACTAAAATAAAAATAAAGAAACTTATAAAACTTTTAACAAACTCTTAAAAATATATAAATTTTTGTTTTTCTTTTTATATTTTCGAATAATTAAAACGTATTTTTACAAAAACGAATTTTAATAAAAGTAAACTAAAAATCTTTTTTTTTTATTAGCGTTGCGCTTCCGGCGTTTAGAAAGTTCCCCGGCAGCGGCGCCAAAAAATACTTGATGTGCAGCGGGGTGTATATAAAATAGTTTATATTTTACTAGGAAATACTATTAAATACGATACAATTTTACACAAGATATTTATTTATTTATAGAATGAATATACTTAAACCTTGCTACAACACTTATAGGCAGTGTATCTAATCGTACAGTAGTGTAGTTTTTAGTAAGTCCGGTTCGTTTCACATGGAATCTTTTTTAAACAAAGCTCAACGCTATATTAGTTTACTTTTATAAAAATACAAATATATATATAAGTAATATTATTATTATAAAAGGGGGTTTTTACCGTTTAATGACCGGTTTGTCGATTTTAAAACTTTAGTCGCAGTTAAAACTAAATGTAAAATAAATACAAGACTTAAATTAAAGCATAAAGTAAATAACGATAATAAAATTGCGAATAATAAAAGTGCGATAAAATAAACTTACGATAATTAAAAAGTAAGATAATTAAAAGTGCAATTAAATACAATAACAATAAATAAAAATGCGATAATTAGAAGTGCAATTAAATATAAAATAAAGGAAATTAAATATGAAATAAAAGAATTATGCTTATTTAAACTTCCGTAATCATGATGTTTGACGTGTTGATTTTAGTTTTATGCCCATGGGTTAATTGTCCTTTGTCCTGGATTATTTAATATGTCCGTCTGGTTTTTGTCCATAACAGTCCATCAGTCATAAATATAAAGTGCGAGTGTCCTCGTCAAATTATCCTTATACCCGAAGTTAAATATTCCAACTAATTGGGGATTTAAACTGTAACAAGATTTTAATACTTTGTTTAATAATTACACCAGGATGTAGACTGAGTGTAACCCAAGGTTTTAATATTTTGTTATCAATTATATCAAGTGTCCTTTGTACATAATTTCACCCCTGTTTTAATTATTCTAGTGGCTATTAATCCATTCCCGTGTCCGGTTAAATGAACGATTATGCGTACATATAAATACCCCGCCCATCGTGTCCGATTGAGTGTATATGGTAATTTATAGGGACGCCCAATTGTAAATCTTTATATTAACATTAACAAACTATCATTTAGTTAAACAAATATAAAGCCCATTAATAGCCCATAGTCTAATTTCCACAAGTGTCGTTCTTTTGTCCAAACCCCAATTATGGTACAAAGCCCAATTACCCAATTTTAGTAATTAGCCCAACATCATGATTACTTCGTTTTAAATAAGCATAATAATAACTTAGCTACGAGACATTAATGTAAAAAGGTTGAACATAACTTACAATGATTAAAAATAGCGTAGCGTTACACGGACAGAATTTCGACTTACACCCTTACAACATTCGCTAACATACCCTTATTATTAGAATTATAATTAAAATTAAAATTAAAATATAAATTATAAATATAAATATATCGTATGAATGAGGAGAAAAAAGATGATGAAAATGATCAGATTTCGGTTTGCTTTATAGGGAGTTTCAAAACTGGGGTCTCCGCGACTCGCGGCCATTTTGGCCTTCAAACTCCGCGAGTCGCGGAGTTTGTTTTTACAGCTCACCCCTTCGGAGTCTTTCTCTGCCGACGGTTTTTATTTATAAATATAATATATATATAATTAATATAATTAATTATATATTATATTATATTTATATACATAGTTAACTTGTAATTTTTAGTCCGTTGCGTCGAGCGTTAAGAGTTGACTCTGGTCCCGGTTCCGGATTTTCGAACGTCCTTGCGTACAATTTAATATCTTGTACTTTGCGTTTTGAATCTTGTACTCTTGTAATTTCGAGACGTTTCTTATCAATAATTGGAACCTTTTTGATTGTCTTTTGTACTTTTGAGCTTTTTGGTCGTTTGCGTCTTCAATTCGTCGAATCTGTCTTTTGTCTTCACCTTTTATTATTTAAACGAATATCACTTGTAAATAGAACAATTGCAACTAAAAGCTTGTCTTTCTTGAGGAATAATGCTATGAAATATATGTTCGTTTTTAGCATTATCAGCAGCCTTTTTAGGGTCTCCAATGTTGTCAATCTGATCCCAACCAAAAACTATCCTCTCCATATGAAGGCAGACCCAAACACCACAATTGTGACGACCCAGAAATTTCCGACTAAATTTAAACTTTATCTTTATATTATTCTGACACGATAAGCAATGTTTGTTAAGTTAAATCTCAAGGATTTTAAACTATGTTTATACATTCATTTAAACCTCGACCAAATTCCAATGATTCACGAACCATTAAATGAACATATATGAATATGTATGTATATGTGTATATGTTATAAATTGAAAATATCAACAAAGTATTTAAAAGTATAATGCTTTATATGAATGTATTTGTTTCAATATGATTATCGACGAAATTAAAATATATATATATATATATATATATATATATATATATATATATATATATATATATATATATATATATATATATATATATATATTAAATGATTGAATTATCAGAAACATTGAATTATGATTACAAGTCTCTGTTGAGAGGTCCACTATGATTTGAGAAATCTATTCCTCTTAACGATATTCGGAATAATTTGTAAAGCTATTTATAAATAAAAATAAAAAGTGTCATTTACGAAAGTTAGACAAAAGCTATTGGAGAATTGGTTTCCATAATATTCTATTAATCTATTTTCAAACGTACAAAAACATTTTCAGTTTAAAAAGAACTTTATTATTAAAACGTATATAACTTTTATAAATATCTAGAATCACTTTTGACAACTCATTACTTAACCAGTATAATAAATATAACGATATTTATATTTTATTTCATTAAATATATATATAACGATTTAAATTAATATTATATATATTTATACACGTATTATACATACATAGTTTTTATATTTTTACTATACTTTAACTTTACCTTTACTTTACTTTTACTTTACTTTAACTTTAATAATTCACTTTAATAATTCATACTTTAATAATTCACTTTAATAATTCATACTTTAATAATTCACTTTAATAATTCATACTTTAATAATTCACTTTAATAATTCATACTTTAATAATTCACTTTAATAATTCATACTTTAATAATTCACTTTAATAATTCAAAAATCTATTATAAATAGAATTCAATAGGTTTCATTATTTCATAGAAACTTGAAAATATATTTCTCTAAACTCTCTCAATCGATTTACATATATATATATATTTGCTCTATATTATTTCAAGATATTATTAGTATACATAAAATATTACGACGGAGTGATGTCCGAGTGATTTCAAAATAGTTTTTTGAATGAGTCGAAGCTAAGGAAATTATGGGTTATAGCTATGGAGGTGATGGGTATGGTTCATGGGTATGCTCGTGAGGTCAATCTACTTTTTATCATCTCCGTTGCGTCTACGTACTTTCCTGCAATATTGAATCTCAATATTGATACGTGAGCACTCATAACTTAACTTTTGTATATCAATAGTGTATCCCTGACTAGTGCTCGAGTATATAGGATTATGCATGCTTGTACATTCGATATTGTCCTTAGATAGGTTTGTTGAATCTTGAATTAGATACATATGCTACTGAGATAGGGTATATGATATGCATGTCATTGGAAAGCTAGCGAAAAATTAAGAACTTTTCATTTAGATATCGAATGGTTTCGATGAACGGATTTGAAGTTAAAGTCAACTGAATTTTAGTATTATTGTTAAAATGATTATTATTACTATTGTCATTATTATTTTAATAGAAATATCATTGTTATTATAAAATATCATTATTACTATTATGTTAGTATTATCATTTTATCATAATAACATTTTTAGTAAATATAAATATTGTTATTTTTTTTATAGAATAATAATAATTATTATTACAAAATAATACAACTTTTACTTATTATTATTATGATCAATATTATTTTATCAAATAAATAGGGGATACAAAGATATTTTTCACCACGCGTAATATAATTACATTAATAATACTTACCACTATAGTTTTACGATATTAAGTGAACTTTATAAATTTTACTACTTAAGATATATAAAAGTATATTTTATCATATATAAACGTTAATATAAATTTTTATTAATAAATGACTTTTATTATTATAAAATCTAATAAATATATTTAAATATATAAAACGACTATAGCTAAGTTATATAATAAACACGTATAAATTTTAGAAGTCATTTTGGGTCAAGTTGACTTTTGTTGACTTTTGCATATTAGTCTCGAGCATTAGGATTGTGGTACACTATGACTTGACCAAAAATTGTTAGATAAATATTGACCAAAATATAAATATATATAATTAATATAGGTTCGTGAATCCGAGGCCAACCTTGCACTTGTTAAATGATGTTATATGTATTTTTACTACGAAATACAGTATGGTGAGTTTCATTTGCTCCCTTTTATATATATTTTTGGGACTGAGAATACATGCGCTGTTTTTATAAATGTTTTACGAAATAGGCACAAGTACTAAAACTAATTCTACGTGGGTTTAAACCAGAAATATACCCTTAGCTTGGTAACATTAAACTACTTGTCTATGTACGGTAGGCGCGAATCCTAAAGATAGATCTATTGGGCCTGACAAACCCCATCCTGACTATGAGATGCTTTAGTACTTCGAGGTTATTTTAAACACACCTAATCTGGTGTACTTCAGAGGGTAAAACATGAACGTTAAGGCTTGTTACCGGGTGCCTACAACTTATAGAATACTTTTATACACTTGCGAGTGTACATATATTTATAAACGAAAATCTTGTGGTCTATTAATATATTGAAATGATTATTATGATAAACCTATGAACTCACCAACCTTTTGGTTGACACTTTAAAGCATGTTTATTCTCAGGTATTAAAGAAATCTTCCGCTGTGCATTAGCTCATTTTAAGGATATTACTTGGAGTCATTCATGGCATATTTTGAAAGACGTTGCATTCGAGTCATTGAGTTCATCAAGATTATTATTATGTCAATTATAGTTGGATGTATTATGAAATGGTGTGCATTCCGTCAACTTTCGTTGTAAAGAAAGTTTGCCTTTTAAAAACGAATGCAATGTTTGTAAAATATATCATATAGAGGTCAAAATACCTCGCGATGTAATCAACTATTGTGAATCGTTTATAATGTATATGAACGGGTCCTTTCAGTTGGTATCAGAGCGGTGGTCTTAGCGAACCAGGTCTGCATTAGTGTGTCTGACTGATAGTCGTTAGGATGCATTAATGAGCCTGGACTTCGACCGTGTCTGCATGTCAAAAGTTTTGCTTATCATTTTTGTCGGAAATTGCCTGCTTATCATTCTTAGTCTAGACACGTCTTACTGCATTGATTGCATGAATAGTGTATAGACAAAATTCATATCTTAGCGTATCTGCTAATCCATATCTTAGCGTATCTGTTACTGTAAACTTTGCCTGACATATCCCGTAATTTCCTCCATAATCTACGAAATCTTTTGCGCTATATATATAGATATTCTATGTAATTAGAATACCACCCGATAGCCGAAAAATCATTTCATATCGAAAAATTCTTTATTCAATCGAACGAAATGGAATTCGTCATTAGTTCAAGTCCCTCGAATTCCGATATGGAATCTCACTCAAGCTCCGAAAGCAGTGTGACCGGAATGGATCAACCAATTAGCCATCATCTATTATGAATGAATTGGGGATAGGTTCGTAGCCTCCTCAATAATTAGAGACAAGAAGAAGATGATCCCTTCCATCCACCACATTGCCCTCTTGGCGATGAACCTGAAGCACTTACCGGCGAACCGGTCCGAAACACCATTTTCTCTCTCATTTTCAGAGTATCTCGTCACGATTATATACTACATCAAATTCTAGATTTTATTTATCCGCTCGTCCGAACCGACAATCACCCCGATGTAATAGAAGAAGTCAACGAGCTTCGCGCTCGAGTAGTGGCTTTAGAGAATATGGTGAAAGGGTTACAAACACCAACAAATAACGAAGTATTAATTCATAATTTCAATTTTATTGAATAAATACTCCGTAAAAGTTATGTAATTTCTAAAGTCTTTAGGGATTATTCAGTTCTAGTTTCAACCGTAAATCAAATGAGTTTAATTTAATATTAACTCATTAAATCTATATTACATCTGAAGAAAATACGCACATATATATTTTCATAAAGACTGTAATAAAATTCTGTTGTACAAAATATTAATTGTGAAATTTTTTTTTAACGGGTAGGTAATACCCGAGAGATATATAAATTCACAATTAATATATTACATTTTTCGAATCTGATTAAGCAAATCATCAACTATACTCCCAAAATCTCACAACAATATACATTCTTGTATAGAAATCAAAACAACCATTCTCACCCAAATTTGATTACGCATTCTGATTTTGACAAATCAAAATCCAAGTCATGATTTAACAGAAGACATCACTCTTAGATTCCTACATCTTTCAAAGCTATACTTTGACTTCAAAACCGTGTTAGAACATCATATGTATATTAACGATTACAAACTGTGTTCAAACTCTCCGAAGTTTTCGAAGACACTTCAAACAATGAACAATCGAGATGATGATCCAACCACATATTATCCACATTTATGTACCTAAAAAGCTCTCGAAGCCAAAGTCATAGTTCGACGCGTATCCGTGTCAGACCCTTTTGCATTTATTAGCTAAAATGACTTTTCAATTCCTTTTCAAAGTAGACAGTTTTGTCACAGCTCCAGCAAGTCAACTTCGAATTTTCAGTCGGACTAGTCTTATTATAATCTCGATAGATACGTTGCCCTTTCATCATCGTTACTGGGGACCTTTCATATCTCGCCACCTTAGTAATAAACTTACCAACAACTTCAATTATCTTTGACTTTTCGAAAAATCATTATATTTATTGAAATCACATCATTTACTCATTCGCATCTTGTAACGAGAATTGTCATACGAATCATCGAAAAACAGTAACCAGTATTTTGAAATCTCGCAGCATGTCTACGCCAACAGTTATATGTGTACGTAAAAAGTCTATCTCCTGGACTTACATACTTTGAATGTGAAGTTCTGAAAAATATTCTGAACTGCAAACTAGTTCTTGAAATGCTGACGAAGCATCAAAAACTGTAAACGATCTTAACAGTAAAAAGTTTGATGACAAAGAATAGTAAGGTGGTAAAGCTGAGAAAAAGAGAAGGTTTGGAACTGGAAAACGGATTGAACAGACTATGAAGGAGGCTGTGGACAAATCACAAAGGCTAAATCTGCCTTCAAAGAATCCAAATGATTCAGTGCCTGCTAAAGTCATTAACGAATACCTTACTCTTTATTCTAAACCTTTACAGACAAATCTTCATCATCATCCATCAATATTAGAAATTCTAAGATATTATCATATCTTTCATTATAAATATCCGCGATATTTCTGAAGATATTTTCACAACTAATCTTATCTGAAGTCATTTATCTCTTTGCGCTATCAGTGTTACATCATATAAGAAACTATTAGTTTCTATATTCTATAAACTTTCGAGTTTAAATTATGAATGTTTTGAAGTAGTGTTGGGAACTGAAGCACGAGTTAGTATAATATAATGACACTTGATCAATGTGATTATATTACAGTAAGTCATGCTGAGTTTCTAATGGGACATGACGATTCACAGACCATGCCGTCATCATGTTCCATGTTACACGACTCTTGTATTCTATTTAATCTCTAAAAATATCAAGAATATATTTTCTTGATGATTCGGTCTTTTCAGGGTATTCTGGTAAATTAACAAATCAAGATCGTGCCATTACCATTTCCTTCTTAGAACATTAACTATGTTCATTCTGAAATTCATATCTGCGAATACTGGACCATTACAAACGTTGCTTAATCGCAAGAAGAAGAAACGAAAGGACAAAACTCCAAAATAGAAATTGGAGTATAAATCGTAGCAAATAGAAGGGAGCATTAACTTGGATGTCAATGATTATAGAAGACAAAAGCAGGGGCTTTGAAATATAAGGGAAGATAAAAAAACCCAACAACCACCCAAAAATTATAAACCGTATATATCGATGCATATAGCAATATAAAGATACGGAAGAACTAAAAACACTATAAAACCGAGAGTATAGTAGTAATAAATAGATTCTTCCGGAGGCAGATGAAAAAGAAGAACGACAGATATGAAAGTGAGGAGTATATCGAGAATCAGTACTGGATGAAGCATATTGACAAATACTTTAAAATATGAGTTGAGGGAGAAAGAATAGAAGGTGTGAGTTGTAAGGAAACGAAGGAGGTGGATTTATAGTGAAATACCCGACAGAGAAATCAAGATGGATTATCGTATTAATTCGAAGAGAATCATAATCTCCTTAATCACCGAAGCATCAAATCCAACATAGATTACAAAGATTTTCTTTAAATTCGGAGATCAATTGTGATGACGTCAAAAGATATGACGAATCACTATAATCTTATTTCCTTCATTTACGATAACTTCCCTCATACGCTTTGAGTAATCGAATTATTTTATCCATACTTCTTAGACATGATAAAACTTCATAATCGTCATAATAACATTCTCATTGTTAGCCATAACGACCTCTATCAAATTTCGGGGACAAAATTTCTTTAACGGGTAGGTACTGTGACGACCCGGAAATTTCCGACTAAATTTAAACTTTATCTTTATATTATTCTGACACGATAAGCAATGTTTGTTAAGTTAAATCTCAAGGATTTTAAACTATGTTTATACATTCATTTAAACCTCGACCAAATTCCAATGATTCACGAACCATTAAATGAACATATATGAATATGTATGTATATGTGTATATGTTATAAATTGAAAATGTCAACAAAGTATTTAAAAGTATAATGCTTTATATGAATGTATTTGTTTCAATATGATTATCGATGAAATTAAAAAAAAAATTATATATATATATATATATATATATATATATATATATATATATATATATATATATATATATATATATATATTAAATGATTGAATTATCAGAAACATTGAATTATGATTACAAGTCTCTGTTGAGAGGTCCAATATAATTTGAGAAATCTATTCCTCTTAACGATATTTGGAATAATTTGTAAAGCTATTTATAAATAAAAATAAAAAGTGTCATTTACGAAAGTTAGACAAAAGCTATTGGAGAATTGGTTTCCATAATATTCTATTAATCTATTTTCAAACGTACAAAAACGTTTTCAGTTTAAAAAGAACTTTATTATTAAAACGTATATAACTTTTATAAATATCTAGAATCACTTTTGACAACTCATTACTTAACCAGTATAATAAATATAACGATATTTATATTTTATTTCATTAAATATATATATAACGATTTAAATTAATATTATATATATTTATACACGTATTATACATACATAGTTTTTATATTTTTACTATACTTTAACTTTACCTTTACTTTACTTTTACTTTACTTTAACTTTAATAATTCACTTTAATAATTCATACTTTAATAATTCACTTTAATAATTCATACTTTAATAATTCACTTTAATAATTCATACTTTAATAATTCACTTTAATAATTCATACTTTAATAATTCACTTTAATAATTCATACTTTAATAATTCACTTTAATAATTCATACTTTAATAATTCACTTTAATAATTCATACTTTAATAATTCACTTTAATAATTCAAAAATCTATTATAAATAGAATTCAATAGGTTTCATTATTTCATAGAAACTTGAAAATATATTTCTCTAAACTCTCTCAATCGATTTACATATATATATATATATTTGCTCTATATTATTTCAAGATATTATTAGTATACATAAAATATTACGACGGAGTGATGTCCGAGTGATTTCAAAATAGTTTTTTGAATGAGTCGAAGCTAAGGAAATTATGGGTTATAGCTATGGAGGTGATGGGTATGGTTCATGGGTATGCTCGTGAGGTCAATCTAGTGTTTATCATCTCCGTTGCGTCTACGTACTTTCCTGCAATATTGAATCTCAATATTGATACGTGAGCACTCATAACTTAACTTTTATATATCAATAATGTATCCCTGACTAGTGCTCGAGTATATAGGATTATGCATGCTTGTACATTCGATATTGTCCTTAGATAGGTTTGTTGAATCTTGAATTAGATACATATGCTACTGAGATAGGGTATATGATATGCATGTCATTGGAAAGCTAGCGAAAAATTAAGAACTTTTCATTTAGATATCGAATGGTTTCGATGAACGGATTTGAAGTTAAAGTCAACTGCATTTTAGTATTATTGTTAAAATGATTATTATTACTATCGTCGTTATTATTTTAATAGAAATATCATTGTTATTATAAAATATCATTATTACTATTATGTTAGTATTATCATTTTATCATAATAACATTTTTAGTAAATATAAATATTGTTATTTTTTTTATAGAATAATAATAATTATTATTACAAAATAATACAACTTTTACTTATTATTATTATGATCAATATTATTTTATCAAATAAATAGGGGATACAAAGATATTTTTCACCACGCGTAATATAATTACATTAATAATACTTACCACTATAGTTTTACGATATTAAGTGAACTTTATAAATTTTACTACTTAAGATATATAAAAGTATATTTTATCATATATAAATGTTAATATAAATTTTTATTAATAAATGACTTTTATTATTATAAAATCTAATAAATATATTTAAATATATAAAACGACTATAGCTAAGTTATATAATAAACACGTATAAATTTTAGAAGTCATTTTGGGTCAAGTTGACTTTTGTTGACTTTTGCATATTAGTCTCGAGCATTAGGATTGTGGTACACTATGACTTGACCAAAAATTGTTAGACAAATATTGACCAACATATAAATATATATAATTAATATAGGTTCGTGAATCCGAGGCCAACCTTGCACTTGTTAAATGATGTTATATGTATTTTTACTACGAAATACAGTATGGTGAGTTTCATTTGCTCCCTTTTATATATATTTTTGGGACTGAGAATACATGCGCTGTTTTTATAAATGTTTTACGAAATAGGTACAAGTACTAAAACTAATTCTACGTGGGTTTAAACCAGAAATATACCCTTAGCTTGGTAACATTAAACTACTTGTCTATGTACGGTAGGCGCGAATCCTAAAGATAGATCTATTGGGCCTGACAAACCCCATCCTGACTATGGGATGCTTTAGTACTTCGAGGTTATTTTAAACACACCTGATCTGGTGTACTTTAGAGGGTAAAACATGAACGTTAAGGCTTGTTACTGGGTGCCTACAAATTATAGAATACTTTTATACACTTGCGAGTGTACATATATTTATAAACGGAAATCTTGTGGTCTATTAATATATTGAAATGATTATTATGATAAACCTATGAACTCACCAACCTTTTGGTTGACACTTTAAAGCATGTTTATTCTCAGGTATTAAAGAAATCTTCCGCTGTGCATTAGCTCATTTTAAGGATATTACTTGGAGTCATTCATGGCATATTTTGAAAGACGTTGCATTCGAGTCATTGAGTTCATCAAGATTATTATTATGTCAATTATAGTTGGATGTATTATGAAATGGTGTGCATTCCGTCAACTTTCGTTGTAAAGAAAGTTTGCCTTTTAAAAACGAATGCAATGTTTGTAAAATATATCATATAGAGGTCAAAATACCTCGCGATGTAATCAACTATTGTGAATCATTTATAATGTATATGAACGGGTCCTTTCAACAATCACCATGGCCACCACTCTGCATTGGCACATACGGTGCATCCTCGATCATCAACTCTACATCTTCTCTGTTCTCATAATAGTCAACAATTTGTGAGTCCTGCTTCTTGTTAAAGTAATCAATAGCCTTCAAATATAACGGCAAGTTGTCTGATAAGTTTTTGAAGACAGCCTCGAGTTGATCTTTTTTCAAACAACCCTTTAAACTATCATAGACTAATACTCTCTGTTCATCTAAGTTCAAAGTGAGTAGTATAAAATGTTCAGGATCTGAAAAATGTACTGGAATCAAAATCTGCAACAAAAGAAACATAAAAAGTCAATAAGGAAGGACGCAAGGTTGACCTTGCGAGACACGCAAGGACGCAAGGTAGACCTTGCGTCAGACGCAAGGACGCAAGGTCTACCTTGCGGGTGGACGCATGGACGCAAATTTTACTTTGCGTCCATAATGAAGACGCAAGGTTAATATTGCGAGGGTCGCAAGGACGCAAGAGAGTGTTTGCGAATGGACGCAAGGGCGCAAGATTTGTCTTGCGCCTATTACAGTTTACTCAAAATGTATAGTTTATATAAAAAAAAAAAGGACTAACCTTATCACATTCAGCCCAGGATGGATAAAGGTCATCACTACCATCCCCAAGACCAATCAAATACATATAATCTGGGGGATTGAATTTAATGATCCCCTCTGCTTCAGGATTAGATGTATCCCCCTTCTCCTCCTCATTTTGAGTGTCATCATCATAAAAGGACTTGAATTTCTCCAGTTGATTGAGGAAACCCAATGGCATAATCGTCCAAAGAGAACTACATGTATAATCTGCAATCGGAAACTGAGGACTCGAGGACATCTGGCTAGCTCGGGGCAGAAACCTCTGCCGAAATCTCAACAGGAAGGTAGCCCATCCATCAATATGCTATAATCAGATCAAGTTGATTATGAATGTTATAAAGCTAAAAACAAAACAAAACAAAACATGCATAAGTTTATAATTATTAACAAACTTACTATGTTTTCCAAATAACCAGAAAATGCAATTCCCAATAAACGTTTCCAAAACTCAGTATCAAGGAAGAGGAAGGTTTCATTTTGGAAAATGAACATGCAACGCGTATCTTGCTTATTGAGGATTAGTGATTTCAAATCTTTTGCTGGCCCCACATGCTTCCTTTGATCTCTCCATGCATTTGGTGGTGGTGGTTGCAAAGTTCCTTGATCGTTTATAAATTTATCAACCATTGACCAAATTTCCTCCTCACTAACCCAATCCTTTTCCTTCCTTTTTCTCTTCCTTTCCTTTTTCTGAAAAAAAAAATTAGTAATAAAGACGCAAAGACGCAAGAATTGTCTTGCGTCTGTGTAATGCAAACGCAAATACGCAATATAGTTCTTGCGTCCATCAGTGAAGTATACGCAAAGACGCAAGGTAATCCTTGCGTCCAACAATGAAGAAGACGCAAAGACGCAAGGTGATCCTTGCGTCATTCACTAACATCATGCTGGTCTGCTTGTTTTTCTGCTTCATTAACCAATGGCAAATCAACTCCTTGCTCAATCTCCTCAGACACCAGAGCCACGTTCTCATCTTGTTTATCAACAGCTTTTTCAGCCCCTTTTTCAGTAGGCTTTTCAGTTTCCATTGGCAACACATTCTCAGCTTCTTTAGTCCCTTGATGAGAAACTTTCAGCCTTTTTACTCTAGAAGCTACTTCGTCAGACAACTGTATATAATATATGAGTCAGCAAACATACGCAAGGACGCAAGATATATCTTGCGTATACCAAGACACAAAACGCAAGGTCTTATAAACATCAGGCGCAAGGACGCAAGGAAAACCTTGCGTCTGGTGAATGTTACAGATATACCTTCTCCAATGGTTTTCTGTAGCCCGGTGTTGTGAAAGGGGAATTTAAAAAATGAGTGGGCCTTCTTTCTCTTTTCCCACGTCTAACAACCCTCGGAGATGTATCATTGTCAGAGAAAGATCGAGGATCCACATATGCATCCTCGTTATCAACATACTATAATGAACAAAACGCAAAAAATAAGAAAAGTAGCCATACGCAAGGTCGCAAGTAAGTCCTTGCGTCTGAGTTAGGGACGCAAGTACAACCTGCGCCTACATTACAATAAAGACGTAAGGACGCAAGATGGTACTTGCATCTGATATAACATCAGGCGCAAGGACGCAAGTAAAACCTTGCGCCAACATAACAGGCAAGACTTAAGGTCGCAAAAAAAACTTGCGCCTAGTTTACCTGATGTTCCTGGTGTTCCTGTTCTTTCAAACGTTTTTCATGATCATCAAGCTTCTTTTTACAATCAGCCGACTCCTTTTCTTGATCATCCACCCTCTTAGTCAACATATTAACCATACGCAACAATTCCTGCAAATTGTTGCCTTTTTGTGTTGGATGAGGGTCCGAGGTCTGCTCTGACTCCTCCTGCAATAATTCCTTCAAACTGCCACCCAACTCCTCTTCAACTTGATTATCATCTTGTGTATTTTTCTCGTCTTCAACAACATCTCCTTGAAAGTAAGAGGAACTCTGGATCCACCATTTACAACCTCTCTCTGTCTCAGATGGGTGCAGGGAACGAAAAGTTCTTTTTCTCTTCGGACAATCATCCTGAAATGAAGTTATATTAGTAAAAACAAAAGGACGCAAGGACGCAAAAGTCATTTTGCGTCTAGACGCAAGAACGCAAAGATCATCTTGCGAGACGCAAGGACGCAAGAGTAAACTTGCGACACACGCAAGGACGCAAGAGTAAACTTGCGACACACGCAAGGACGCAAGCATGATTCTTGCGCCTGTAACAAGTATAACCCACGGTTCACACGCAAGGACGCAAGGATATCCTTGCGACACACTTAAGGACGCAAGGTGTATCTTGCGTCCTCATGCGACACACAAAACTGCTCTGTTAAAACAGAAACTGCTGTATATACACTATATAAAAAGCTCTTGGAGATATTAACTAACCATTATATGTAGAAGTTTTAGGTAGTCAGACACTGTAAAGGTTTCAGTAGATGAACGCTTCCAAAATAATGCTCTTGGTACTCCATCCTTATCAGTTTTGGTTGCAAAACTCTTAATGGTACGACGGTATGCCTCGAGGATCCAAATCTTAAATGCCCACATAAAACCAGCCAATGTGTAAGCCTTTCCACCCCCACTCTCTAATTGGCTTTCTCGAACCTCAAAACCTTCGCTCACCGCTGAGTAAGTAGCATCCCAAATACGAGACCCCCATGGGTACGCGTTCACCTTATTGAAATCTTCAACCAACCATAGAAACTGTTTACTAACCACATGTTGCCCCTGCTTCCCCATAAACGCTCTCTCTACGATCAAAATTATAGCTAGTCGAACAATATCATCGTCACTAACCTTGGGAACCTTTACATCACCTTGTTTTTTGATAAGGATGTTTTGTATATCACTAACCAAAATGTTGCTGGCATCGGGACGTTCTGGAAAACAACGTCGTCTAATAGGTGCGGTCTTAGATTCATAATTTCGAGGGATGTAATGTGCCATGTCCGTCCGGCTACCAAACATAAAGCCGGTGACTAAACAAAATTCACGCCGACCAAATCTAATCATAAAATTAGGAGAAAAATGAAACCATATATCTTGTTGCTCTTCAGGGTACTTACTAGCATCTAATTTTGCTGAACGCTCACATTTCCGTTGGAGCATGGCATGTACTAGGCCAGGATCATTACCCGTGTATGAAAGATCTAACCAGGGACCAAAGCATGTACTTCTAAATAATTTTTCTTGTCTCTCAGTCAACATTTTCTTGACCTGAGGAATCACGGTCAACATATTCTTCATGGTCAATTTACCTTCCACATAGCCCTGTAAAAGTCAGAAGAACAACAGAAGAAAATCACATAGACGCAAGCAAGCAAGACAGAGATTGCGTACAAGGCCGCAAGGACGCAAGGTTAACCTTGCGTAACAGATGTGCAAGACGCAAGGACGCAAGGTTAACCTTGCGTAACTTATGATCAAGACGCAAGGACGCAAGGGTTACCTTGCGTGCACATGCAAAGGTAAAATTATAGCAAACGTAAGGTCGCAAATATCACCTTGCGTACATTGTGAGGCATACGCAAGGACGCAAGGATTGTCTTGCGTCTACATAGCAACAGAGTTACACAACTTGAATCTAGCAAAAATTCCTGGGTATCGTACGCAATCTCAATAATATACAATCAAAAACACAAAATACAAACAAATTTCGTTGACACATTTTTTCGAACAGTTGGCGTGCAAAGAGTGCAAAAACTTTGTTTTAGCACATAAATCTAAGCACTATGAAGTAGATCGAATAATATAACATAGATCTAAGAAATCTAACCTGTTCTTGAGACATAGTGAACGATGATGGTGATTCGATGATGTTGGTGGCGTAGAAGCTCGCTTGTACTCGGGAAGATCGAAGATGGAAGGATGAAGAAGATCTAGTAACGATGAAGATGTGAGGAAGATGACGTGAGGATGATGATGAAGATTTTGCGAGTGATTTGCGAGTGTTTGGATCTTGCGAATGACGAGCGAAAGGGCACCAGAGAGGAGTTTGCGTATGTGTGTGGGAACAGTGAACGCAAACTGATCATTTAACTAGTTCTTTTACTGCTACACGCAAGGTCGCAACGTCGCAAAGACGCAAAGACGCAAGGTCGCAAGGACGCAAGCTGTCTTGCGCCTTGCGAGGGCAAATTGTCAAACTTTTTTTTTTATGGCTGTCAGTCAACAAGCTTAAAAAAAAGGGCATTTTGGTGATAATCCCTTTAGGAATTTCTACATTATAACTTGAATTTACCTTAACTGGGCCAGTTGAAGTGGGCTTATTCAATGGGCTATTTTAATAGGGTTTGACCCTTATGCATAAACATTACAGTCTGTTGACTTCAAAGGGATTTTAGGCGTGTTCATTTGTTCTGTTTTGTTCACATCGGAGAAGGCATTGGCTTCTACAGAAAATGTACTTTCTAAATTGATTTTGATATTCTATGGAAAATCTTCAGCAAAAGGTACATAATCAACCATCTTTATGGGTAGACTGACAGCTTTTTTCACCAATACAACACCTTTGTACTTTTCATAAACTTCAAGGTTCAAGTTGGAAGGATTTCCATTATCCGCTGGATTATCAATATTATTCCACCTGTTCCTCTTCAAATTCGAAATTTGAATTTTGGTTGACTCTATCTCCTCCATTCTCTGGTGGCGGTGTGGTAGGAGAATTTTCCCGTATCTTCAAAATTTGGACCTTCAACAGCAGGCTCATTATTGTTCCCAACATTGCTTCGTTCCTCATAATTGATGGATTCAGTAACTTTGTCCACATCAATAACATTAATCGGATTAAAGTCTTATCCGAGTCAATTAAATATTGAATATTAAAGTCTGTTCCTCTTCAGTCGTCTAAGAATGTGTTTGTTAGGCTCAAAGAGATGGATATAATAGCAATTAAATATTGAATATATGCATTTATGTTTATTGATTATAATTAAATTAAAAAAATGGGTAAATTTGAGATACTTAAAGGTTTAAGTTAGGGATACATGATAGTATTAATTGGAAGCCATTTCACATTGTTGTGGGTATCAAACGCAAAAATTGTCACTCACATCATCTTCTTCTTGGATGTTACAAGCATGGATTTGGTTCCACAACGCATAATTTTTTGTTACATGATCATTGTAATCTCTCAAGATGAGAAATGTTTATTTTGACTCTTTCAATTTTTGTTTAAATTTTGGTGAGCTTGTTCCCAAAATTCTATCAATTGTATCTTCAGGCCAATTCATTTTTCGATGAATTTGGCTTCCAATTTATATTATCTTTTCATTTTTTGCCAAAAAAAAAAAAAAAAAAAGTGGGGTAACATGTAATTTTAAGGTTTAATGAGGGGATATATGATATTCACTCTATATAATTTGGTTTAAAACTAATGACCTAGTTGGATAATAACCACCAGATCATTATGTAGTTACCTCTTTAAAAACTTATAAAAAAGTTGTTAACTCACTAAGTTGATCTCATTCATGGTCTTCAAACGATTTGGATAAACCTTTTCTAAGTAGTTTGTTAATCTATGCTGATATACACAATTCATATAGAACAAAGTAAAAAAGAACTCTTAACAATTAGTAAACGTAAAATATAAATTCTACTAGTATCAAAAACTTAATTAATTGCTTATGTAAAATAATGTTTACTTTTACATACCAAAACATAATGTTAATATCAAGTTTTGTTACCTATAAGTAATACCCATATGTTTCCCCCACACATCACATGCAATTAGTCGGACAGATGTTACCTACAAAAAACTTAGTTGGACAAATGTTATGCTAGTGTTTAGTTATCCAATAGATCCATTAGGTATGGATGAAACCTTGCAAACACCAGCAGAAGTATTAAATGCCAGATGTTTAAAGCAAGCTACAAAATCCTTGTCTGTATGTAAATCCACTTGAAGAGTCTCCCAAACCTTCCTTTTCGGGTTCAGAACTTCATCAGGCTCCCCACTAAATCCAGAAAATGTAACTCTTTCTCCAACAACAGCAGATGCAGGTGGTTCAACCAATTCAACCTGAAATAAAAATAGTTTAAACGTATGTTGTATCCATCATATCATATATACAGTAAGACCTTTTGAAGCGCCAGTAGTTTATACGGCACAAAAACTCAGAATTACAAGTAAAAATGTCCAAGAGAGTTACAAAATAACTGTAGATAATTTCAACTTCTTCTAAGTTTGGAACTTTTTCCTGATTTGGAGGGGGGTTATCACTAAATACAGATATGCAACTACTCAAGTTAAACAAAAAGTTGAATACTTGAATGAACCGAATGACCAATGAGATGGAGCTTTGTCTGTATGTGACACCTTTTAAGTTTTAATTAAGTACTCTAATTGTAGTATTATTATTATATTATTATTACGAATATGAAAATATGAATATGAATATTTATGAAATGCATACCTTGGTGTGATCACTAGTGGAAGCACAAAGAACCATAGCTTGTGATTTGATTCCACGCATGGTTGCTGGCTTTAAGTTGCAGAGAACACATACCTTCCGGTTCTGAGAATAAATAGCAAGACAAATTTTTTAACAAGCTCGTGAAATCACACACACACACACACACACACACACACACACACACACACATGTTTAAGTTACAGACAAGGGTATAAGTGGGGAAAAAAACCTGCAAATCCTCAAGACGAATAAATTTGACAAGCCCACTAACAACAGTCCTAGGCTGGTCTTCACCAACATCAATTTTTTCAACGTACAAAGAATCAGCATCAGGATGCTTTTGAACTTGAGTAATAACTCCAACACGAATATCAAGTCTACTGATTGTAAGTTCCTGTTCAACAGTGTTAGTTTTGGCTTCACCTGCAGATTTAGCCAGCCTTTCTTTCTTTCCACTTTTATCTGCAAAAGCAAGATAATTGTAAGAAGAAGAAGAAGAAAAAAAAAAACATTTTATATCAAGGTAAAATTAAAAACAGTTTACCAGTAATTTTTGTGTTGTTTAACTTTTCAGTAATTTTCTTTGCTTCAGCTTCTTCCTTCATAGCCCGGTCAGCTTGACTTCCAGCAAACTTATTCCTAAAAAATTCAACTTCTTCATTTGTCTGCACATCACACAAAAGAAACATAATACTCCGTAATACACAATGTTCAAACAACTAGTTTACTAGGGGCCATGTACAAGAAGCAAAATAGAAACTTAGAAATAATGAAGAATTTGTAATTTTTTTTTTTATTTTTACCAATGCTTGAAACAAGCGCACAGGGGTACCAATTTTGTGTCCAACAGGAATGAACTCCCAAGGACTTTTGGCTTTTGCAACATCCCCTTTATCATCAGAAAGGGATAGTTGAAAGGGAAAATTAAGTTGCTCAACTACCTGTATATAACAAATTGAAAAGAATGTTTTACGTTTACAGTACAACTGACAGAAAACATCATGTGTTAATTAATTACAAAAACATCCCCAAATATTATAAGGTATATATAGTTAAGTTACTTGCCTCAATCGAAAAGGATGGCATGAAAGGTTCTAAAAGACACGCAAGAAGATAAACTAATCCCACTGAAGTTCTCATGACTATAGAACATGAAGAAAGGTCTTCCTTGTAAAGCTTCCAGGGTTGACTTTCCTGCGGGATAAAATACAAAAAACATGTTCCTTAATGATCTCGACGAGTTGCAGGGTTAATTTGCTGATTGTGTTTTATTTATTCTATTTATTAAGCGAGGTCAAGAACAGCTATGTAATATGACCTGGCTCTTATCACTAAGTTCTAAAATAGTGGGTCTGGTCTTACTTGTAGGTATGCATTTCCTTCACCAGAGATACTCATTGCAATTTTTAATCCCTGCTTTAGCTTGACCTGTGCCCCCAATGTGAAACATAATTATTATTCTTTTTTCAAAACAAGATAAGTACGCCAAAGTAATTTTATTCCAGCCTTGCCTTTTCCATGGCCTCTACATATTGGTCAACATAGTTACCAACATAGTTACCTGGTGCATCAGGAATTATAGATTTGTATCCTGGGCCTTTTTCTGTACGTAAATTACAGATGCAATTAAAACAAGAAAAACAGGTATTGTATAAAAGCATGACGTATAATAGTTTTAACAAATAGATAAGATTCTCAATTATATACCAATTAACCACTAACCTGGATCTTGAGCAATAAAGCTCAAAACCCTGAAGATGAAATTGCCCAAATTATTTTTCAAATCACCATTTACCTTTGCTTGCATATCTGACCACGAAAATGACGTGTCTGATACCTACAGATGTGAACACTTAGAGAACATAATATATATATATATATATATATATATATATATATATATATATATATATATATATATATATAGTGGTAGGATCAAGAGGGAAGTAACCATTCGGGGGGAAGCAAAAACTTTTTTTTTTTTTTTCGTTTTTTGAAAAAACTTTGTTCACGAACATTATAGATGAGATGAAAATATGAACATTTAGTACAGACACTTTGTGATAAATGTTTTTATTTTGGCGGAAAAAAGCTCGAAGAAGTAATATATAACAATTATCGTGTTTTTCGAACGTATTTTGAGGTTTTAGCTATTGGGGTTTAGATATTAGGGTTTAGATATTAGGGTTTATAGGGTTTAGATATTAGGGTTTAGAAATTTAGGGTTTAGGGTTTAGATTTAGGGTTTAGATTTAGGATTTAGATTGAGTTTTTAACACGAACGGTTTAGAGTTTAGGGTTTAGGGTTTGGTGTTTTGGGTTTATGGAATAAACCCAAAACACCAAACCCTACACCCTAAACCCTAAACCCTAAACTCTAAATCGGGCTAAATTTTACTTCACAAAACATGGAAAAAAAACGTTCATATTCTTCACAAACAATAATATCTTGAATGTTATTTTTGTCGATCGCTTTCCCGCCTAAATAATAACATTCATCACAAAGTGTCTCTTCTAAATGTTCATATTTTCGTGTGATCTTGATGCCGGAAAAAAAAATTTCAAAAAAAACGAAGAAAAAAAAAAATTGCTTCCCCCGCTTCCCCCGATTGGTTACTTCCCCATTGATCATGCCGCTATATATATATATATATATATATATATATATATATATATATATATATATATATATATATATATATATATATATATATATATATATATATATAAAACGAGTTGGCTGATCACATTATTAGTAATCATTTACCTCTGGTCTAGTGGTTAACAAATAGTATCGCCATACTTTTACAGGGATCTTTGTATCCTTGGCATCATTTCCAAAGATGCCTACACCCTTACTTTTTGAGAACTTGCCTACACACACACACACACAGTATTTGAATTGAAATATACTTGAGATGATACACAACGTGGGCAATACAACATCAGCCCCACGTATAATAAGAAACCCTCATATCTGACAGACAAGTTCTTAAGCCAAACAATAAGTTCCAGGTTAGAGCATTAAACAAACCTCCCTCATAGTTTAAGTACTCCGTAGCACTAATTGTTTTCATCATAGTCCAGCTCTCACCAGTCCCGATTAGAGTAGAGGGAAACATTACCTGGAATAATCTTTTCATAGTTTAGGGACAGTGTTGTGTTGCATACAATAACTACACCAACTTTATTTCGTGTTCATGGTAACTATGATTGTTACTAAAATTCAAACAATTGTTATGACTTTGATTTTCGTTAAACCCGTGTAATCACGGTCATGAACTAGTAGTATTAACAATTATGAAATCCTTTCTTTAACATATTAGACTTACAGTGTGGAATTGAACGTTATCCATGCCCATAAACTGGAATAGCTCCACATTTTCAAGATTTTTCCACCACTTGTCCCACTCGGGTGTGTAGCATTTAGTAATTGAGACATATCCAATAGGTGCATCAAACCACACATAAAAAACCTAGTGAGCATTGTATACAACCATAAGAAGATATACATGAAGTAAAAAAAAAAAAAAAAAAAAAAAAAGGTGTGAATGTTGCTACTTTGATAGTTGAAAATGAAGTTATCAACTAGTATAAAATAGATAAAGCATAAGGACAAACAACGCCCCTACCTTGTCTTTGAATTCTTCAACAGGGACAGGGACACCCCACTTCAAATCTCTTGTAATACAACGTTGCCTCAATCCTTGTTTAAGCAATACATTTGTTGCACTAATGGCATTTTTACTCCATGAGCCACCCACTGACATTGTGTTGATGTATTCACCAACTTTGTCTTGCAACCGATCGAGTTTAAAAAACAAGTGATTGGTATCACGAATACGAGGGCTGCTCGCACAGATCTAATTGCAAACGAAATACAGTTATACACAAGCATGGGAATAAAGTTGAAAAGGTAACATACTAACATTAGATTTACCTTGCATCTGGGATTAATAAGTTCTGCTGAATTTATGAGTTCTCCACATTTTTCACATTGATCACCTCGCGCAGAATCATAACCACAATCTGACTTTGGGCAACCGCCCTCAACAAATCGATCGGCTAAAAACTTGCTACATATATCACAGTAAGGCTGCATTGAAAAACAAGATCATTTGTGATTCACCAGATATCACAAAAAAAAAAAAAAAAAAAAAAGAAAAAAAAAAAAAGAAAAAGAAGAATCATACATCAGTTCATATTTCAACCAGGGGCGAAAATATGAAGCACCGGGGGCACCCGCCCTCAAGTAGATTTGTAATTTCTCGTGCAAGAATTTTGGATTTTTGGATTTTTCGATTTTGCCCAAATGGATTATTTTTTCCCCCAAAGTCTCCATCTTTTGCCCCTAAAGCCTCCATATTTTGCCCAAAAGATTCCAAATTTTGCCCCAAACCCTCCCTATTTTGCCTAAAATCCTCCAAATTTTGACCCGAAACCTCCATATTTTGCCAAAAAAAAAAAAAAAAAAGATGCTATGTTTTTTTAAAAAATTTCACCCCGGTGAAAAAAAGTTCATGCTTCAGCCACTGATTACCAAAGATAGCCACACACCTGCCGAATTGTCTCGTCAAAAACCAATTCATTCTTCATCAAATTCATAAATATCTCTTGGCATACTTCAGTGTGCTCGTCAGTAGACGTTCTTCCGAATTCATCAAAACTTATATTAAACCAATTATACACTTCTTTATGAATCGCATGATACCTAAAATATCAAAATTAAAACAACATCAACACAACAACTATAATAAACCCTAAACATATTATTCTTATTTACTAAGTCAATTACTTTTTACAAATTTCTTCAGGAGTACAATTCTCTTCCAAAGCCTTGACCTCTGTAGTTGTTCCGTACTCATCTGTACCGCCAATGTATATGACGTTGTATCCTCTTAATCTACAATACCTAGCAAACACATCTCCACTCAACACGCCTACATACAAAATAACGATTCACAAATTAATTTCAAAGCTGATTAAATTACACATTTAATTTAAGTATACAGTATACTTGATATACTTACACCCAATAATGTTGCCGAGGTGAGGCACGTTATTCACGTACGGCAACGCGCTAGTAATTAAGATGTTTCGTTTGCCAGCAATCGGAAGCTTCTTCGGTTTCCGACTGTCTACGGCGACGGTAGGTGTAATTCCCATTATTACGGCGCTTTTTAGGGCTTAGGTTTTGGATTGAGAGCGATAAAAAAACGAAAGTCGTGGCTTTTAGCTGATTGTAATGTTGTATTATGAATTCCCGTTAGGATTTTATATCTTCGGCTTGCTTTGGGTTCAAGTAATTTAAAAGAAGCTTCGAATTCGTGGGCTTTTGAACTGAGATTTTTTATTTCGCGCTCTTAATTAAGCACGTAGATTTTTTCCATTTTTTTTTATTTTTTTTGGCAAAAAACGAAAACTTTATAACAATTCTAATTCTTGAAAAGAGAAGAAGAAAACAAGATACAAAAAAAAGTACAGACGAGGCTCGAAAGCAGCAAAACCCAACAAAAGAAACCTCACCTAAAGATAAATAAACTTGAGCCTAGCCAAAAACAAATGAACTACATGACCTACAAACACAATAATTGAGAAAACAACCTTAAACAACCAACTAAACTAATAACAAAGACAAACTACTCACAATCGCCGATGTTGTTGGTGTCAACGCCAATGCCCGCACTCGCCCTGAACGAAAAAGTCGACTCGTTACCGATCTCGTTATCGGTGGAAGTTCCCGCCGCAAGGGGATTCAAACCGCCTTTCCTATACTCGTCAAAAAAGCCCCCTTCTTCTAACACACGTCCCGACCCCGAACCCACATAAGACCACTTACAAGCCCCGACTTCTTGATTATCTATGAAGGTTTTTTGGAACGCAACCCCCACTTCATCATCATCACTGTCATCCCGTAAACAAAACGAACTATCCGTCACGATCTTCTTCTTAACCTTATCTTTTGACTTGACCCCACCTTTAGAACCATATTTCTTCACTCCGCCTCTACGAAATTTGCTCGAATGGACATGCCAACCCCGACAAAAACCTTTACATGCCGGATCCGCACAAATACAAAACTTTCTACCTGCACTATTACCCGTAGCAACATTAGCGAAATTATCAAGAAGAACACTAGTCGTCCCGTTACACACAGTTGGCTTCGAAACATCCGCAATTCGCCTTTTTTTACTCTTAGGTCCAAAACCTTCACCACCAAGGGCATTATCTATCTAGTCAAATTGAACCGAATACGGCGAAGAATTTAACCGATCAACACCACTAGACACTTTACCTTTGCCTTCATCATGACCAACACACACTGAACTCTTCCTATCAACCAAGTCCATCTCAATCATTTGATTCAACAAAACAGGAGCATCAACTGAGTCAGCCATAACAGAAATAGAATTAGTTACACCCTCGTCAACAAGAGCAACAACTTCAACCTCATTCGTTTGTCCATTTAAACTTGCCACATTATCAGCTGCCATAGATTCTTCATGATTACCCGCAATCGATGAAACCAAACCAGGAGTAGTAATCCCACCACGAATGCAACACTCAACCACACCCTCTTCGGGCTCAGCAACATCCCCAACAGTTTCTACAACCTCGGCAACAACATCATCAGAATCTTCAACGACCGCCCCAATTGCTTGCCCATTTAAAACGTCGTCTTTTTGTAATATAATACCTCGATTCAATTCAGAAATCCTGCTCGAGGACGACTCCTCGTTTAACAAACTTTTGATGATACCGGGATCATTCACCTCATTAACCCAAATATTAGTCTTAAGGCTAACATTTGAATCGATCAAAACCACCTCCAATAACTCATGTATGTGCTTAACCGATCTAGAATCGACAAAAATAAATACAGAACCCGCGTTCCAAAAAGAGTTCGAATTGTTGGCGACATAAATCACATCACCAAAATGATTAACTATAACGGTTGCATTTTTATCCGACACAAAAGTAACCGGGATGCCACGAATCTCTAACCACACAAACCTAAAAAAAACAACTAGCTTTGTCCACTAACGGAGTAGTCACCAGGTAATCCAAATTACACGAAGTACCAAGTAAAGAAACGAAATGAGAGGCATCTAGACACTGAATTATGCAACCAAATAAACCCAATTTGCAAACATAAGAAACCATTATCTTATGTTTGGCCAAAAAGCTCCTCAATTTAGTAACCTCAAACGGCAATATACCAGCTAAAACCACACAACGGTCCAGTCCCAGGACCACTGATTGATTGGGTTCGAGATTAAAATAAGTGTGTTTGTGATGATTGTAATACTTGCGGTCACTGGCACCACGACGACTAGGCCAACCAACATAAATAGCATGACCAAAAATGGCCGAACCATTTAATTTAGAAACAGCAGATCGAGCAGAGTCAGGTGCAGTGTATGTGATGAAAGCGTATCTTCTTGCGCTCCAGAACTTTACTTCGGTAATTTCACCCTCATTCCCGAACACACTACAAAGCATATTGCAGTTACACTTCTCTAATCTCCCAACAAACACTGTGCTACCAGTAGCAGAGGAGTCATCAGACGGTAAACCACCCGGGACATAAGCACCGTCACCACCAGAGTCGTTAAACGGTACGTTCTTAGAAATAACCACCGAAGGACCACCGTGACCGGCATCATCGGAAACGAATCCGGCACCTAAGGAAGAAGGAAAAGCAGGGAAGGGTGTGCGATTGTTGGGAGTTGAATTTGGGGGAGCTTGGTTTAAATTCGAATTTTGGAAATGGGATAAAAAAGTCATAATGCAAGTTGGAGGAATTAAATGAGGTTAGGTAAGGAAAATGGTGGATTGTGACGGAAAAGGGAGGAGATTTTGAAAAAACTGGTGGTTTAGGGGACTGGCTCGTATTTCAAGTCAGAGAAAAAAAATTATGGTTTTCTTTTAAAGGTGTAATTGGTACCATGGTCTGTAGATTTTTCCATTTGAGACCCTAAAATTGACTTATGCTTAATGTCTTTCAGTGTTTATTTTTATTTATCTTCTATAAATTCTATTGTAATCAAGGTTGTAAAAGTCGCGAGTCGGGGATGCATCAGTCGAGACCTAAAAAGGACGCGTCGGCTGAGTTGGGGACGCGTCGGGGACGCATCGGTCGTTGACCAACGTTGACTTTATTAATAATTTCTTAAATATATATTTATATATGTATAAAATAGTTGATTCTGTACCATACATTTCTTAAATAAGAACTTGATTTAAACACAATCAAACTTGAAACTCAATTAATGTTACCAAGTACATAATCAGTAAGGACACAGAGAAAAGAGTGGCCCAAAAAATGAAAACAAACCCTAATTTTAAAAACATATCACATCTTGACGAAAATTTGACTGATTTTGACCGTTTTTGACCGTTTTTGACCAACTTTAACCGTCTTTGATAGACTTTGACCGAACTTTTAGCTTTGACCGTCTTTTGAGTTGTTTTCAGAAAAAACGTGACTAAAAACCCAAAAAAACGACGCATCGGCCGACGCGTCGGCCAAGTCGGCCGACTTTTACAACACTGATTATAATTCTAAAATGAGGACATTATAAAAAAATTATTTCCTTTGTTAAAAAAATTAAATTAAAAAAGAAAAAAATCTAGAGACTCTAGACGATGTCATAATTGTATTTTTTTTATAATTAAAAAAATCATATTAACTATAATAAGTATTTTAAAACTACAAAAAGCATCATAAATATAGAATTGTTGCAAATTTTTGAAAATATATTTTCAAATTAAATTCCAGAATTCATGGGCATAGAATCGCTTACAATTACGATATTTGATATAATTACCTTTTTTTGAATTTCGTATTTAAGTATTAATTATGTATTTGTATACGTAGTTGTATATGTAATAAATATTTGTAGATTGAATCCAATGGTTACTATGATTTATTTAAACGCAATGCATGGCCAAGATCAAATATTTGAAAATAATATTACTTAATAAAACTCCTACTTTAATAAGAAGAGGGAAAAAAACATATTAACTATTATATTAATATTAAAATTCTATAATGATGATTTCATTATTAGGCTAGTTTATTTGTTAAGAAATAATCAAAAAGAAAAAAAAAATCTAAGTAAAATCAAATCTTGAATTAATATAATTTTGAATTAATCTTATTAATTAATTTTGAATTAAAATTAAATCTTATTAATTAATTATTATTATTAAATCTTATAAAAAATTATATTAAATATTAAAATTAAATAATTTTGAATTATTACCCAAACTAACTATTTCATATCGATGGTTCTGTTTCCCTTTTTCTACGCAATCTTTCTGACGTTAAAAACGCATAGGTCATTATGTATACTAGGTACTAACTACGTGTATCTAAAAACACTCATAGCAAAACGTTTTTACTTATGTAAATACATAACGCTACGTTAACTATGAATATGCAACCCGAAGACCCCGCGGCATCGCGCGGGCCACTTTTACTAGTTATTATTATTAATATTAAATTTAACTAAATTAATTTATATTTATATTTAATTACTTCATTTTCTATAAAATAAACTTCATCTCCATCTCCATCTCCATCTCCATCTCCATATATATTATAACAAAAGCAATATTTGCAAAGCAAGTTAGACTAAAAGATCACATGGCAAAATAATGACCCTTAATTTTAAAAGCCAAAATAAATTAAGACCGTCGAATTTAAATTACATGAATTATTTGCAACTATATCAAAGAGCTTTATCCTCCTTAGACCTAACGTGTTAGTAAGTATAATATATTCCTTCCAAACAGGGCCGGTTCCGAGTTTTCCGGTGCCCCGAGTGAGGCGGTAAAAAAAGGCCCCTCTGAATACAGGGCCGGTCCGGTTCAAGTCACGATTAAACTCTATATATACACGCATGTATACGATAAATAGCAATTTAAGTATTGTCATGTGGCAGGCTTACTTTTTGTTGCTATTTTTGGTATCCAAAACCCGATATTAAATTAGTAGACTATAATCAAAACTAATATTTAAAATAAAATTGTAATATCCCGCCTTTTTCCGTTTAACTATTTTAAAGTCTGTTATATAATTATAACACCTTCCGTTAATACACGTTTTTAAATTATCTCGTTTAGGTAATTCACGCACCTGCAACCGAACTCGAGGGACTAGTTTCGTCAATTGAGCATAGATGTGACTAGATGGACTAGTCAACACCCACCTCCTCCATTCATTATCCTTTCCTTTTTCATTTTCTTTAATACTTTCACATTTTCTCTCAAAACACCAATTCAAAGATTCATCATCCATTTTTAATCTAACAATCAAACATCAAAACAAATTACATATTTGGAATCCTTGCATCTTCCTCTTCGAATCCATACCGATTATTTCTCATTTGGGTAACTTTCTAAAATCACTAGATTTTGTGTTCTTGATGATTTTTACTTATAAAAGTGTTAATTAGTGTCTATGGCTCAAGTCTAACATGAATATGTGATTTATATGTTCGATCTCGTTATTTTAAGCAACTAGCATGAACTTGAATTTTGGTGTGTCTGATTTGGTGATTTGGTTGCTTGAATGTTGTTAAATGTTATAAGTGCATGTTTTAATTGTGTTACTAGTATCACTAGCTTCAATTTGATGTGTAGGTTGCTTTAGAAAACTTCATAAACTTGATTATTGATTTTGGGTGCTGTTGGTTAGGGTTTGATAGACCTAAATGTGAACATTTGATGTATTAAATGCCATGAATTGTTGTTGGTAAGTGGTTAGTTGGATTGTATACTTGATTACCTACGAAACGGCGTATTGTATGTAGGTAGTAAGTTCCCGAATCATAAATATGCATTTATGAACTTGAAACTTTGAAAACAGACTTTTAATGACCACTTGGCTATAAATCGGTTATTGTAAATGATGTTTTTGATTAATGAAATGTGTTTAGTTGTGTTCCTCGTTAAATTATCTTTCCAACGATATAAGATGCGTGTTTTGAATGTTTACGGATCATAAGTTATGGTGGTTTGAAATTAGGTTCGTGCCTTAAGTGTTAAAAACTGCCAGATTTGCTGAACAGGTACCTGGAACGGTGCTCCATAACCTTGAGCGACGCTCCAAATTAGGCTGTCCAACTTGGCACTTTTACGAAAAATGTTTGCTATGCTGTGGACCTCCAATTCACATGTAACTTGTTCCAACACGCTTATATGTGATTAAAAACCTCAGAAAAATAGTTCGGGATCCAAGTTTTTACAGCATACGAAGGGACACTCGAAAAACCGGAACCGGGACATAAGTCACGTGATGACGTACGACTTATCGGAACAAAAATTACAAGTCAACTATGCACGTGAATTTAATATAATATATAATTAATTATATAAATTATATATTATAAATATAATTAATAAATATGTCGACAAGCGTAGGACAAAACAGATGTGAGCTGGATTTTTCAGCCATGCGATCGCATGAAAAACCAGTGCAAACCCCATGCGATCGCATGGGGTATTTTTTCAGGCCAGGTCCTATAAATTCATTCGTTTTCTGTTTTGATCGAAGATATATCTTTCCATCTACTCTCTCTGTATTATTATTATTATTATTATTATTATTATTATTATTATTATTATTATTATTATTATTATTATTATTATTATTAAGATTAATAATATTAATCTTATTATTATTAGTATTAGTATTATCAGATATCGTTACCGTTATTATTAGTATTTTACATAAAATATTACGACGAGGTTATGGCCAAACAATTTCAAAATGGGTTTTCGAGCGGGATAAAGCTAAGGAAATTATGGGTTATAGCCATGGAGGTTATGGGTATGATTTGAGGGTTTTGCTCGTGAGTCAAACTAGTGTTTATCATCTTTGTTGCGTCTACGTACTTTCCTACAATATTGAATCTCAATATTGATACGTTGAGATCTACGGTTATTTGGTAATCCGAGTTTCGGTCAACGGATGTATTATGGTAAACTATTATTTATGGTGATTGTCTATATGTAGAAATCATCAAACGTTGAAAACCTTAGAAATTGATATTCATTTATTGTAGACCTTTTGAAAAGAATGCAATGTTTACAAAACGTATCATATAGAGGTCAAATACCTCGCAATGAAATCAATGAATGATGTGTTCGTCCATATGGATTTGGAGCGATCGTCACATAGGATATGATTAATATAGATTTGTTACCAATTTTCACGTAGTTACAACAAGCAAAAATATCCAATTTTGTTTTACCCATAACTTCTTCGTTTTAAATCCGTTTTGAGTGATTCAAGTTGCTATGATTTCACATTGAACTTAAGTTTATGAATCTAAACAAAAAAAGTATAAGTTTATTGTCGAAAATACAGGTTACAAGTCGTTTTTGTAAAGGTAGTCATTTCAGTCGAAAGAATGACGTCTAGATGACCATTTTGAAAAACATACTTTCACTTTGAGTTTAACCATGATTTTTGGATATAGTTTCATGTTCATAAGAAAAATCATTTTCCCATAATAACAACTTTTAAATCAAAGTTTATCATAGTTTTTAATTAACTAACCCAAAACAGCCTGCAGTGTTACTACGACGGAGTATATCCGGTTTTACGGTGTTTTTCATGTTTTCAGGTTTTAAATCATTAAGTTAGCATATCATATCATATAGATATATAATATGTGTTTAGTTGATTTTAAAAGTCAAGTTAGAAGGATTAACTTTTGTTTGCGAACAAGTTTAGAATTAACTAAACTATGTTCTAGTGATTACAAGTTTAAACCTTCGAATAAGGTAGTTTTATATATATGAATCGAATGATGTTATGAATATCATTACTACCTCAAGTTTAGTAGGTGAACCTACTGGAAATGATGAAAAAATAACTTGAGCTTCAAAGGATCTTTGATGGCTTGGAAGTTCTTGAAATAGAATCATGACACAAAAACAAGTTCAAGTAAGATTATTACTCGAATTAAGATAGTTATAGTTATAGAAATTGAATCAAAGCTTGAATATGAATATTACCTTGATTTAGAAAGATAACCTACTGTAAATAATAAAGGTTTCTTGATCTTAGATGATTGATTGGAATGGATTAGGAAACTTGGAAGTAAACTTGTAAACTTGGAAGTGTTCTTGAGTAATTATTTTTATGATGATTATAGGTAATAACCAAAGCTTGTATTTAATGATTTTTGCTGGAAAAATAGTAACTTAGACGTTCATGGAAGAGTGTGTGTGTTTTGAGAGAGAATTTGGAAGAAAATTGGAAGTGAAATGGAGTAGGTGGTGAGTGGTGAAGGTGAGTGGGGTTAAAAGGAGTTCTTGTTTTTGTTTCCTTACTCATAAGTCATGCTAGATATTAAATGATGGTTCCCACATGGTTAGGTGACTCACATGGGCTGCTAAGAGCTGATCATTGAAGTGTATATACTAATAGTAAATACATTTAGAAGTTGTGTATTGTACAAGTACAAATACGAGTGCATACGAGTAGAATTGTTGATGAAAATGAATGAGGATGTAATCGTAAGAATTTTTGTTAAGTAGAAGTACTTTGATATGTGTCTTGAAGTCTTTCAAAAGTGTACTAATACATCTAAATACACTACATGTATATACATTTTAACTGAGACGTTAAGTCATCATTAGTCGTTACATGTAAATGTTGTTTTGAAACCTTTAAGTTAACGATCTTGTTAAATGTTGTTAACACATTGTTTATTATATCTAATGAGATGTTAAATTATTACATTATCATGATATAATGATGTATTAATATATCTTAATATGATATATATACAGTTAAATGTCGTTACAACGATAATCGTTACATATATGTATCGTTTCGAAATCCTTAAGTTAGTAGTCTTGTTTTTACATATGTAGTTCATTGTTATTATACTTAATGATATGTTTACTTATCATTTAACATGTTTATATATAGTGTATCAATATCTTAAAATGATTCATATGTAATTAGTAAGACGTTGTTATAACGATAATCGTTATATATACCGTTTTCAAGTTTCTTAATTCAATAGTCTCATTTTTATGTATATAACTCATTGTTAAAATACTTAATGAGGTACATAATTATCATAATATCATGATAACTATATATATATCCATATGTATGTCATCATATAGTTTTTACAAGTTTTAACGTTCGTGAATCGCCGGTCAACTTGGGTGGTCAATTGTCTACATGAAACTCATTTCAAATAATCAAGTCTTAACAAGTTTGATTGCTTAACATGTTAGAAACATTTAATCATGCAAATATAGTTTTCAATTAATATATAATCATGGAAAAGTTCGGGTCACTACAGTACCTACCCGTTAAATAAATTTCATCCCGAAATTTTAAGCAGTTGGAGGTGTTGACGTATCTTCCGGAAATAGGTGCGGGTATTTCTTCTTCATCTGATCTTCTCATTCCCAGGTAAACTCGGGTCCTTTACGAGCATTCCATCGAACCTTAACAATTGGTATCTTGTTTTGCTTAAGTCTTTTAACCTCACGATCCATTATTTCGACGGGTTCTTCAATGAATTGTAGTTTTTTGTTAACTGTAATCTCGTCTAATGGAATTGTGAGATCTTCTTTAGCAAAACATTTTTTCAAATTCGAGACATGAAAATTATTATGTACCCCGGCGATTTGTTGCGGTAAGTCAAGTCGGTAAGCTACTGGTCCGACACGATCTATAATCTTGAATGGTCCAATGTACCTTGGATTTAGTTTCCCCCGTTTACCAAATCGAACAACGCCTTTCCAAGGTGAAACCTTAAGCATGACCATCTCTCCAATCTTAAATTCTATATCTTTTCTTTTAATGTCCGCATAGCTCTTTTGTCGACTTTGGGCAGTTTTCAATCGTTGTTGAATTTGGATGATCTTCTCGGTAGTTTCTTGAATTATCTCTGGACTCGTAATATGTCTATCCCCCACTTCACTCTAACAAATCAGAGACCTGCACTTTCTACCATAAAGTGCTTCAAACGACTCCATCTCAATACTCGAATGGTAACTGTTGTTGTAGGAAAATTCTGCTAACGGTAGGTGTCGATCCCAACTGTTTCCGAAATCGATAACACATGCTCGTAGCATGTATTCAAGGGTCTGTATCGTCCTTTCACTTTGCCCATCAGTTTGTGAATGATAAGCAGTACTCATGTCTAGACGAGTCCCCAATGCTTGTTGCAATGTCTGCCAAAATCTTGAAACAAATCTGCCATCCCTATCTGAGATAATAGAGACTGGTATTCCATGTCTGGAGACAAATTCCTTCAAGTATAATCGCGCCAACTTCTCCATTTTATCATCTTCTCTCATTGGCAGAAAATGTGCTGATTTGGTGAGACGATCAACTATTACCCAAATAGTATCAAAATCACTTGCAGTCCTTGGCAATTTAGTGATGAAATCCATGGTAATGTTTTTCCATTTCCATTTCGGGATTTCGGGTTGTTGAAGTAGACCTGATGGCTTCTGATGCTCAGCTTTGACCTTAGAACACATCAAACATTCTCCTACGTATTTAGCAACATCGGCTTTCATACCCGGCCACCAAAAATGTTTCTTGAGATCCTTGTACATCTTCCCCGTTCCAGGATGTATTGAGTATCTGGTTTTATGAGCTTCTCTAAGTACCATTTCTCTCATATCTCTAAATTTTGGTACCCAAATCCTTTCAGCCCTATATCGGGTTCCGTCTTCCCGTATATTAAGATGCTTCTCCGATCCTTTGGGTATTTCATCCTTTAAATTTCTTTCTTTTAAAACTCCTTGTTGCGCCTCCTTTATTTGAGTAGTAAGGTTATTGTGAATCATTATATTCATAGCTTTTACTCGAATGGGTTCTCTGTCCTTTCTGCTCAAGACGTCGGCTACCACATTTGCCTTCCCCGGTGGTAACGAATCTCGAAATCGTAATCATTTAATAACTCAATCCACCTACGCTGTCTCATGTTTAGTTGTTTCTGATTAAATATGTGTTGGAGACTTTTGTGATCGGTATATATAATACTTTTGACCCCATATAAGTAGTGCCTCCAAGTCTTTAATGCAAAAACAACCGCGCCTAATTCCAAATCATGCGTCGTATAATTCTGCTCGTGAATCTTCAATGTCTAGACGCATAAGCAATTACCTTCGTTCGTTGCATTAATACACAACTGATACCTTGCTTTGAGGCATCACAATATATCACAAAATCATCATTCCCTTCAGGTAATGACAATATAGGTGACGTAGTTAACTTTTTCTTCAACAATTGAAACGCTTTCTCCTGCTCATCCTTCCATTCAAATTTCTTCCCTTTATGCGTTAATGCAGTCAAGGGTTTTGCTATTTTGGAAAAATCTTGGATGAACCTTCTGTAGTAACCAGCCAGTCCTAAAAATTGGCGTATATGCTTCAGAGTTTTCGGGATTTCCTACTTTTCAACGGTTTCAATCTTTGCCGGATCCACTTGAATACCTTCTTTGTTCAATATGTGACCGAGGAATTGAACTTCTTCCAACCAAAATGCACACTTTGAAAACTTAGCGTACAGTTTTTCTTTCCTCAACAACTCTAGCACTTTTCTCAAATGTTCTTCGTGCTCTTGATCATTCTTTGAGTAAATAAGTATGTCATCAATGAAAACAATGACAAACTTGTCAAGGTATGGTCCACACACTCGGTTCATGAGGTCCATGAACACAGTTGGTGCGTTAGTCAACCCAAACGGCATAACCATAAACTCGTAATGACCGTAACGCGTCCTGAAAGCAGTCTTCGGAATATCATCCTCCTTCACCCGCATTTGATGATACCCGGAACGTAAATAAATCTTCGAATAAACTGTCGATCCTTGTAGTTGATCAAATAAGTGGTCGATTCTCGGTAGTGGATAACGGTTCTTGATGGTAAGTTTGTTCAACTCTCGGTAGTCGATACACAACCTGAATGCACCATCCTTCTTTTTGACAAACAAGACAGGAGCTTCCCATAGTGATGTACTTGGTCGTATGAAACCACGTTCTAAAAGTTCTTGTAGTTGGCTTTGGAGTTCCTTCATTTCGCTGGGTGCGAGTCTGTATGGAGCACGAGCTATTGGTGCAGCTCCTGGTACAAGATCTATTTGAAATTCAACAGATCGGTGTGGAGGTAGTCCCGGTAATTCTTTCGGAAATACATCGGGAAATTCTTTTGCGACGGGAACATCATTGATGTTCTTTTCTTCGGTTTGTACTTTCTCGACATGTGCTAAAACAGCATAGCAAACTTTTCTTATTAGCTTTTGCGCCTTCAAATTACTAATAAGATTTAGCTTTGCGTTGCTCTTTTCTCCGTACACTATTAAGGGTTTTCCTTCTTCTCGTAAAATGCGAATTGTATTTTTGTAACATACGATCTCTGCTCTCTCCTTTTTCAATCAGTCCATGCCAATTATCACATCAAAACTCCCTAACTCTACTGGTATCAAATCAATCTTAAACGTTTCGCTAACCAGTTTAATTTCTCGATTCCGACATATTTTATCTGCCGAAATTAATTTACCGTTTGCTAATTCGAGTAAAAATTTATTATTCATAGACGTCAATGGACCACTTAATTTAGCATAAAAATCTCTACTCATATAGCTTCTATCCGCACCCGAATCAAATAAAACATAAGCAGGTTTTTCATCAATAAGAAACGTACCCGTAACAAGCTCCGGGTCTTCCTGCACTTCTTCCGCATTAATGTTAAAAACTCTCCCACGGCTTTGCCCATTATTATTTCCCTGGTTTGGGCACGTTGTTTTGTAGTGGCCCTTCTTTCCGCATCCGAAACAAATAATGTGGGCAGTATTTGTTCTTTTAGTCACTGGTCCGAATGCTTCACACTTCATTGCAGCATGACCCTTCCTATTACATTTGGTACATACTACTTCACAAAATTTACCCGGATGATATCCTTCACACCTATAGCATGGAATTTTCTTATTGTTGTTGTCATTGTTGTTATTGAGATTGCTATTGGGATTGATGTGGTTGTTATTGTTGTTGGGACATTTGGTGAAGTTATTATTGTTGGGACGCTTATTGTAGTTGTTGTTGGGATTGCGATTGTTGTTGTTGCGATTGATGTTGCGGTTGTTGGGATAGTTGTTGCGATTGTGGTTGTGATTGTTGTTGTTGTATGGGTAACTCTTGTCACTGTTTTCCTCCCACTTTCTCTTAACTTGTTTCGTGTTGGCCTCTTCGGCCGCCTGTTCTTTAATCCTTCCCTCAATCTGATTTATGAGTTTGTGAGCCATTCGACTTGCCTTTTATATAGAGGCGGGCTCTTGTGAACTCACATCTTCTTGAATCCTTTCTGGTAACCCTTTTACAAATGCGTCAATCTTCTCCTCTTCATCTTCGAACGCTCTTGGACACAATAGGCTCAACTCTGTGAATCGTCGTTCGTACGTGGTGATGTCAAAATCTTGCGTTCGTAATCCTCTAAGCTCTACCTTAAGCTTATTGACCTCGTTTCTGGGACGATACTGCTCGTTCATCAAGTGCTTGAATGCTGACCACGGTAGTGCGTAAGCAGCATCTTGTCCCACCTGCTCGAGATAGGTGTTCCACCATGTTAACGCAGTACCTGTGAAGGTATGCGTAGCGTACTTTACTTTGTCTTCTTCAGTACATTTACTTATGGCAAACACCGAACATTTTCGGTCCACCGTTTCAATCCGATTGGACCCTCGGTTTCATCGAATTCCAAAGGTTTGCATGCAGTGAATTCTTTGTAGGAGCATCCTACACGAGTTCTTGTGGAATTTGTTCCACTGCTAGAACCAGAGTTATTGTTGTTATTTTGCATTGCGGCTTGCACCGCAGCTATGTTCGCAGCAAGGAAAACACGGAAGTCTTCCTCGTTCATGTTCAAGTTCTGACTAGTAGTCGGTGCCATTTCCTTCAAAAATAGCCAAAAGAATTAAGTTAATCATATAGAATATTAAGAATAGTCAATAGTATTTCGTAGCATAATATGAACTTATTTATAAAAGCTTTTTCTTCATATTAGCGTTTTATAGTTTTAATTCGGGTAGTACCTACCCGTTAAGTTCATACTTAGTAGCTAATATACAATTCAACTACTACAATTCTATATGAAAAACTGATTACAATAATATTTCACATTCAAACTTATATACAATATTTTGCAAACTTACAATACCGCTATTTTACATATAGCATGAAATATAGCACATAAAAACTTTGCTACTCGACAGCTATAAAGGCAATTCTAGTTAATACGCAAGTTGTTCAGCAAAAGAGATAAAGACACGTAATTCATAAGTCCAGAAACAAGACGACTTCCCATCCTTGGTCTTGTGGAAAGTAACCGTTATGATCATTGGCTAGGCAGCATGTTGTAATGTCGTCAAAAGGACGAGGGTTTCGTAATGTCCAACAGCCCCGTAATAATCTAAAAACCTTGTTCCTCACCCCAACTACTGAATCTGTCACCTGTGGGAATGTTTCATTTAATAGTTGTAATCCGATGTTCTTTTTCTCACTTTGGTGAGAAGCGAACATCACTAACCCGTAAGTATAACATACTTCTTTATGTTGCATGTTAGAAGCTCTTTATAACTCATGAAATCCTATGTTGGGATATGTTGAGTCAAAATAGGTTCTTAACCCGTAGCGTAAAATTGCATTTGGGTTCCCCGCATTTAACACTTTAAAGAAAATACGGCGTAACTTACGGTCTCCCCAATGCGATATACCCCACCTATCAAAGGAAAGCCTTTTATAAACTAAGGCATTTCTGGAAAGTCTTTTAAATGTTTGACAAGTTAATTTCGCCATAACTAAATGTGCTGATGAATTCTGACCGACTCGAGACAAGATTTCCTCAATCATATCCTCTGGTAGGTCTTCTAAAATATTCGGTTATCTACCCTTAACGTCCGTTTTGTTTTTATACTGTAAAATAGACAAGGATTAGATTCGTAAAAGATAATTAACAAATAATACAAACAATTTTTACATAGAACATAAAAGTACAAGCACACTACAATACATATAATACACAACATAATTACAACTCTATAATCTGAATCACTGGTTTCTTCTGCTTCGGACTTGGTTCGTTTTCCTAATTTCCTAGGGATATATGGTGTTCCTCTAATACGAGCAGTTGTTTTCCACAATGGTTTAGAAAAACCTGGTGGTTTAGAGGTTCCCGGGTTATTGTTACATTTTAGAAAATACGGATGTTGCCGATACATATAAAGTTCATCGGAGTTGGAATCAGGTTTCTCTATTTTTATACCTTTTCCCCTATTATTTTCTTTTGCTTTACTAAATTGGGTCGAGGTAATTTCTATAACATCATCAGAATCCTCATCGGGATCCGATTCATCGAAAAATTGGTAATCTTCCCAATATTTTGCTTCCTTGGCGGAAACACCATTGACCATTTTTAACTTTGGTCCGTTAGTTGAGGATTTTCTTTTATTTAATCGATTTACTGTAGGTATCAATATTTCTTCCTCCGGAACCTCTTCTTCTTCCTGTTCCTCCTCTTCCGGTTCCTCCTCTTCCGATTCCTCTTCGGGAATTTGTTAATCTTCCCAAAGTATATTCGACTCTTCATTATTATTAGGTGAGTCGATGAAATTTGTACTAGAGGTAGACATCTATCACACAATATCAAACACGTAAGAGATTAATATATATTTACATGTTAATAATATATAGTTTTCAACAAAAAATGTTAAGCAATCGTTTTTGAAGAAAAACACGGTCGAAGTCCAGACTCACTAATGCATCCTAACAAACTCGGTAAGACACACTAATGCAAAAATTCTGGTTCTCTAAGACCAACACTCGGATACCAACTGAAATGTCCCATTCATATCGATTTATAAACGTTCCATATTAATTGATTTCGTTGCGAGGTTTTAACCTCTATATGAGACGTTTTTCAAAGACTGCATTCGATTTTAAAACAAACCATAACCTTTATTTTATCGATAAAAGTTTAAAAATATTACGACGATTATCAAATAATGATAATCTAAAATAAAGCGTTTTCACACGATTATTACATAATGGTTTACAATAATATTACACATCAATTTAAGTCTTCGAATGCAGTTTTTAAACAATATTATACAAGCATGCTGACTCCAACTCTTGTCCATAAATTAGCATGCAACAGCAGAAGCTCTTAATAATCACCTGAGAATAAACATGCTTTAAACGTCAACAAAAATGTTGGTGAGTTATAGGTTTAACCTACATATTTATCAAATCGTAATAATAGACCACAAGATTTCATATTTCCATTTATCATAAACAACATGCAATCTGCATAAAAATCATTCATATGATGAACACCTAGTAACCGACCTTAACAGGATGCATATAGAATATCCCCATCATTCTGGGACTCTCATCGGACATGATAAATCGAAGTACTAAAGCATCTGTAACTCGGATGAGGCTTGTTGGGCCAAATAGATCTATCTTTAGGATTCGCGTCAATTGGTGGCAATTATAATAAACACCAATTCTTAGGCTACCAAACTAAAAAGGGGCATATTCGGTTCGATAATTCAACATAGAATGTAATTTTGATCACTTGTGTCTATTTTGTAAAACATTTATAAAACTGCATGTATTCTCATCCCAAAAATAATAGATTTTAAAAGTGGGACTATAACTCACTTTCACATATTTTTACTTCGTCGGGAAGTAAGACTTGGCCACTGGTCGATTCACGAACCTATAACAAATATGTACATATATATCAAAGTATGTTCAAAATATATTTACAACATTTTTAATACATTTTACTGTTTTAAGTTTATTAAGTCAGCTGTCTTCGTTAGTAACCTACAACTAGTTGTCCACAGTTAGATGTACAGAAATAAATCGATATATATTATCTTGAATCAATCAACGACCCAATGTATACACGTCTCAGGCTAGATCACAACTCAAAGTATATATATTTTTGGAATCAACCTCAACCCTGTATAGCTAACTCCAACATTACTGCATATAGAGTGTCTATGGTTGTTCCAAATAATATATATACATGGGTCGATATGATATGTCAAAACATTTGCATACGTATCTATGGTATCCCAAGATTACATAATATATTAGAATACATGTATAATACAATATGAGTTAGCTAGGATATAATTAATATAGATTTGTTACCAATTTTCACGTAGTTACAACAAGCAAAAATATCCAATTTTGTTTTACCCATAACTTCTTCGTTTTAAATCCGTTTTGAGTGATTCAAGTTGCTATGGTTTCATATTGAACTTAAGTTTATGAATCTAAATAGAAAAGTATATGTTTATAGTCGGAAATACAGGTTACAAGTCGTTTTTGTAAAGGTAGTCATTTCAGTCGAAAGAACGACGTCTAGATGACCATTTTGGAAAACATACTTCCACTTTGAGTTTAACCATGATTTTTGGATATAGTTTCATGTTCATAAGAAAAATCATTTTCCCAGAAGAACAACTTTTAAATCAAAGTTTATCATAGTTTTTAATTAACTAACCCAAAACAGCCCGCGGTGTTACTACGACGGCGTATATCCGGTTTTACGGTGTTTTTCGTGTTTTCAGGTTTTAAATCATTAAGTTAGCATATCATATAGATATAGAACATGTGTTTAGTTGATTTTAAAAGTCAAGTTAGAAGGATTAACTTTTGTTTGCGAACAAGTTTAGAATTAACTAAACTATGTTCTAGTGATTACAAGTTTAAACCTTCGAATAAGGTAGTTTTATATATATGAAACGAATGATGTTATAAACATCATTACTACCTCAAGTTTAGTAGGTAAACCTACTGGAAATGATGAAAAAATAACTTGAGCTTCAAAGGATCTTTGATGGCTTGAAAGTTCTTGAAATAGAATCATGACACAAAAACAAGTTCAAGTAAGATTATTATTCGAATTAAGATAGTTATAGTTATAGAAATTGAATCAAAGCTTGAATATGAATATTACCATGATTTAGAAAGATAACCTACTGTAAATAACAAAGGTTTCTTGATCTTAGATGATTGCTTGGAATGGATTAGGAAACTTGGAAGTAAACTTGTAAACTTGGAAGTGTTCTTGAGTAATTGTTTTTATGATGATTATAGGTAATAACCAAAGCTTGTATTTGATAATTTTTGCTGGAAAAATAGTAATTAGACGTTCATGGAAGAGTGTGTGTGTTTTGAGAGAGAATTGGGAAGAAAATTGGAAGTGAAATGGAGTAGGTGGTGAGTGGTGAAGGTGAGTGGGGTTAAAAGGAGTTCTTGTTTTTGTTTCCTTGCTCATAAGTCATGCTAGATGTTAAATGATGGTTCCCACATGGTTAGGTGACTCACATGGGCTGCTAAGAGCTGATCATTGGAGTATATATACCAATAGTAAATACATTTAGAAGCTGTGTATTGTACAAGTACAAATACGAGTGCATACGAGTAGAATTGTTGATGAAAATGAATAAGGATGTAATCGTAAGCATTTTTGTTAAGTAGAAGTACTTTGATATGTGTCTTGAAGTCTTTCAAAAGTGTACTAATACATCTAAATACACTACATGTATATACATTTTAACTGAGACGTTAAGTCGTCGTTAGTCGTTACATGTAAATGTTGTTTTGAAACATTTAAGTTAACGATTTTGTTAAATGTTGTTAACACATTGTTTATTATATCTAATGAGATGTTAAATTATTACATTATCATAATATAATGATGTATTAATATATTTTAATATGATATATATACAGTTAAATGTCGTTACAACGATAATCGTTACATAGATGTCTCGTTTCGAAATCCTTAAGTTAGTAGTCTTGTTTTTACATATGTAGTTCATTGTTATTATACTTAATGATATGTTTACTTATCATTTAACATGTTTATATATAGTGTATCAATATCTTAAAATGATTCATATGTAATTAGTAAGACGTTGTTATAACGATAATCGTTATATATACCGTTTTCAAGTTTCTTAATTCAATAGTCTCATTTTTATGTATATAACTCATTGTTAAAATACTTAATGAGGTACATACTTATCATATATATATATGTATGTCATCATATAGTTTTTACAAGTTTTAACGTTCGTGAATCGCCGGTCAACTTGGGTGGTCAATTGTCTACATGAAACTCATTTCAAATAATCAAGTCTTAACAAGTTTGATTGTTTAACATGTTGGAAACATTTAATCATGCAAATATAGTTTTCAATTAATATATAATCATGGAAAAGTTCGGGTCACTACATTAGTGTTGTAATTTTATGTCTATGTCGTGATAATTATTAGGCATAGGTTTCTAGCTCGGTATCCTTTTGCCTTGCGATGAATTGTATAATGTACATTATGTTTGATCTCGAGTAATACAAATATTTGCTTTTCAAAAAAAATAAACGATTATTTTGTTTATTTTCTTATACTATGTATATATTTTCATTTTTCAATACTCTTTTATGACAATTCGACAGTATTTACATACAATTTTTCATTCGTTAAAATCATAACAATTAATCGATCACATGGTCACAATATTTATTTATAGCAGAATGGTCATTTGCAGTTATAAAATAGATATAGACTAGCATGAACCACAACCAATCTATATAAGATGATACACACTATATCAAATTGTTGAAACAATGAACTACATTACATAATCAGTTTCAAATTAATGTGAATAAGTTTGACAGATTTTCTTACATTTAATTTTTTTTATGTGTTTTCGCGAATTCGCGGATTATAATTTACTCCGTATAGTTGATATCAGTAATAATCTAATTTAGTTATTTTATTAAAAGTGTGACATAACTTTCAGTCTTTATTATGCAAATAATCTTCAAGTAGTTGTTGCGATTGAACAATAATTTTATTTATGTAGTAGACAGGAATACTACAGACAATGTGGCCGTGTCACCGACTCACCGTGTGGGACTTCAGGTACGACTACATATGTATAATTTGCTTTAACTTTGGTACCTTGGCTAGCGTACAACTTTTGATACATGGTTTACAAACCGAAACAATAGACAAAACAGAGCCAGAGTGAGATACAAGAGAAGATGCCTCGTAAGTACGTACCATCGAATCGAATAAATATAGGCAGTACAGTCGGTGAATACTCCATTAAGGATGCCCCAAGTATTAAAAATTGATAAAATAACATCCTTCTAACTAAATGCATACATTGCATAAACATTTTATTAATAAAAAACACGACATAATGTTATCTAAAGTGTTTTATATAAAAAAATATATACACCCCAAGATTGTAAAGTTGTCGGAAACTAGTCAATTGAGAATTTATAGGGATTAACAGCTAAGTCAGGGATTAGTTGAGATTTATCTTTGACAAACTTTGACTTTAACTTTATAACATATATTTTTAATTTTAGTACGAAATCACCCGCGGATTTAACCACCTATGCGTCCCCTCCCTCACCGCCCCCGCAACGCGATGCGCGGAAGGCACCCAAGGGTGGAATTCATGGGTAAAGAGACAACCTTGTGTGCAATGTTGCACCCTACGGGAGTCGAACTCCTGACCTCTCGCTAAGAGAAGCAGACCACTACTACACGAGCTACAACACAAGGTTACTTTATAATACATTTTGACTAGCTAAATCTCATTTTAAACGAGTAAATCGAACTTTTGATTGAGTCGAGAACTAATCAGTCTAGTTGGACTAATTAAAAATCGCAACTAGCTAGTCTGGACTAGTTGATCTAGTCGGGTAACTATTATAACCGTATGCACCATCACTATTTGAATACTCTGTGCATAAATCATTGATCTTAGCATCATCTTAGAATACTTAACACAAGACAATTTTTGTTCATGATTATACAGGGAGGAAATGAAACATGAGCATCTTATACAAATGTTTATGGACAAATTTGACTTCAATTCGTAATATGTTTATCTTGTAGTCAATCAAATTTAACATTCTCCGTTAAATAAAAAGAACTGAACTTCTATTTTTAGAAATATAGATAAACACAAATATATGCATATAAGTTGGAAAACTTTTCTATCATCAATTGATTTTAGAAGGTTAACTAGTGTTCTTATTAATAGGATATGCTGTTGGTCTGTAGCTAGAGTTATAATGTTTTTAGTGTGTAACGGGTTATAATTGCATATTCTATTAAACATAAATTTTTATAGAACCAAAAATAATATAGAGTAATGTCACCTATAAATACCCATATGCTTTCCCTACACATCACATGCAATTAGTTGAAACTTGAAAGGTTCTAACAACTCCTCAATTATCTTTCTAAAATCTTTTTGTTCTTCACAAAAGACAAAAAGTTTTGGTGTTTTTAAAACACCAAGAACACTACTTTACTTTGGAAACCAAAAACAAGCAAAGAGAAGAATAGTTTCATAGTTTTCCATTTTTGCAACAGATCTATTGTTTTTAGGCAATAAAGATTATGGGAAACTATATGGAAACATGCATTCAAATATCAGAACCAACACAAGAAGATATCCCACAACATTTACAACAAGAGCAAGAGAAACAAGTGCAACAAGAATCTGAGAGAACAAGTAGTACTTTCAGCAAAGAAAGTAGTCCAATGAGGGTAAAATTTGTATTAACAAAAGATGAGTTACAGTGGCTACTGCTTCAGTTAAAGAAGGATCAAGGAAGAAAATTGGAAGAAATGTTGGGAGAAATTGAAAAAAGTAGATTAAAAGGACAAAGTGTTTCTAAGTGGAAACCTTGTTTAGATAGTATCATGGAGAGTCCTGAAATTTATCATCACATGGATAGATCACCATAATTACGATATTACAGAGTACTATTTTACCCTTGTTGATCATCTTGTTTTCTTATGCTTTTCTTTTGATCATGACCAGATTTGTAATTAAGTGTTATATCTTGGTATCTCTTTGAATAAACCATGAATCTTTCTTGATTAGCAACAATTAGCTTCATTGTTATTTCATTTCTTGGATTTTTTTGGATGGCTCAAGTTCTCCCCTGGTGTTTTATTGTCTTCGTCATAATGGTTTGGTTCAGTCGCCACTTCGGGCATCTTTGGATGTAACCTTAGTTATGCACGGATTAAGTATTAGGAAGAGGGGATCGCCTGGACGTTGGGAGATATAAATTTGAGAGAAAAACAACTCTATTACTCACAAGAATAGATTTACAGAGTATTACAAAACTCTTATAAAAAAAAAAAACTCTCAAAACTCACACACACTCTCTAGGTTGTGATTACACTTCTCTGAGTGATTTAGGATGATTTACAACTGAGGTTTGCACCTCTATTTATAGTAAAAATTCTATGGCGGTGGAATGGTGTGAACGGAGAAGGTTGGCGGCCGTCATCGTCATCAACTTTGCTACCTCCATATGAGTTGTCAAGGTTGCCTACTTTGAATATCTAGAAGGTGGGCTTCTAGATTGTAGGCTGGAAATCTTCAATTCTCCCCCTCCAGCCGAATCCACAAACATTCCAGTTATGTCTCTGCATAACTCCAACTTCTCTCGAGTCACCACCTTTGTTAACATATCCGCAGGATTCTCCTTTGTATGGATCTTCACTAGTCTCAAGAGTTGTCGATCAATTACCTCGCGTATCCAATGATAGCGAATATCAATATGTTTTGTACGAGAATGGTACATGGAGTTCTTGCTCAAATCTATAGCACTTTGACTGTCACAATATACCTTGTACTCCTTTTGCTTGATTCCAAATTCTTGAAGATAACGCTTTAACCACAACATTTCTTTTCCAGCTTCTGCGGCAGCAATATACTCTGCTTCAGTTGTGGATAATGCAACACACCTCTGTAGTCTTGACTGCCATGAAACAGCTCCCCCTGCAAAAGTGTAAATGAATCCTGAAGTAGATTTCCTACTATCAGGATCTCCGGCCATATCCGCATCTGTATAGCCTTCCAAGATTGGATCAGCTCCCCCGTAACAAAGACATAGATTCTTTGTACCTTTAAGATATCTGAGAATTCATTTTACCGCCTCCCAATGCTCTTTCCCGGGGTTCGAGAGAAAACGACTCACCGTTCCCACTGCATGAGCAATATCGGGCCTTGTACACACCATCGCATACATCAAACTTCCAACTGCTGAAGAATATGGTACTGAAGACATCTCCCCGATCTCTTCCTTGGATGGGGGACAAGAACTCTTGCTTAACTTGAAATGGTTGGCTAATGGAATGCTAACAGGTTTGGCATTGTTCATATTGAAACGTGAAAGCACTCGTTCAATATACTTCTCTTGAGATAGCCATAACCATTTATTCTTCCTGTCTCGGGTTATTTGCATTCCCAAAATCTGTTGAGCCTGTCCTAAGTCTTTCATGTCAAAAGACTTAGAGAGTTCCTTCTTCAGCTGGTTGATCTTCGTTGCGTCTTTCCCTACGATCAAAATATCGTCTACATAAAGTAGAAGAGCAACGAAATCTCCTTCAGAAAACTTCTGAATGTAGACACACTCATCTGCTGCAGTTTTCTTGTACCCGTGACTCACCATGCACGAGTCAAACTTCTTGTACCACTGCCTAGGTGCCTGCTTCAAACCGTACAAACTTTTCTTCAGCTTGCATACGAGGTTATCTCCTGAAACCTCAAAACCTTCTGGCTGCTCCATGTAAATTTCTTCATGTAAATCTCCATGAAGAAAAACTGTCTTTACATCCATCTGTTCAAGCTCCAAGTTCATACTTGCGACCAATCCAAGTATGACTCTAATTGAAGTCATCTTGACTACTGGTGAAAATATCTCGTCAAAATCAATCCCTTTCTTCTGTTGGAATCCTTTGACTACAAGTCGTGCTTTGTATTTCACCACTTTTCCACTACCATCCTTTTTCAGCTTGAACACCCATTTATTTTTCAGTGCCTTCTTCCCGCGTGGAAGTTCTACAATCTCATAAGTTTGATTTTTCTGCAGAGAATCCATCTCATCCTGCATTGCGAGCAACCATTTTTCTTTATCCTTATAAGTTACTGCTTCATGAAAACTCTCCGGTTCTCCATCTTCAGTAAGTAGAAGGTACTCGGATTCTGGATATCTACTCGATGGAATCCGACCTCGTTCAGATCTACGAACTTCTGGAACATTCTGAGGAGATCCACCATCATCTTGACCTTGTGATGGTGCTGGAACGTGTAACATCCCGCGTTTTTCCGTTAAATTTAATTTTAACACCGTCTTTTTTTTTTTTTTTAAACATAATCTTTCGTATTTAAATTAATAGTTTCCGTGAGTAACGTTCATTATATTTCCGCTATTTAATTTTGACATCACCCGTTTACTCGAGCGTTTTAAAAATATTCGATCGGTTAAATCCCGCACCCGCTTTGAAACTCGAGGGACCGGAGTTGCCAAATGGGCAAACTAGTTGACTAGGTCAACTAGTCAACCCATTTTTCATTCATTCCATCATCTCCCTCCTCTCTTTTCTCTCCATCTCAAGAACACACACACAAACCCATTCCATTCATTCATCATCTAAATTCAATCTTGGAAGCTCACAACAAATCCGACTACATATTCTTGATCCTCTCATCATCCTCTACGATTTGATACTAACTTCATTGATTTTGGGTAACATTTCTAAAACTCTAGATTTCTCTAAATTCGTGTTTTTGACTTGAAATGGTGTTAGTTAGTGTCTATGGCTCGTGTATAACATGAATATATGTTTTGTTTGCTCGATTCGTTGTTTTGAGTAACTAGTTTGAACATTTGAAATGGATGTGCTAAATCTTTGATTTTGGATGAGTTAATGTTGTTAAATTGTTAAAGTTCATGTTTTAATTGTGTTACTAGTATCACTAGCTTCGTTTTGATGCGTAGGTTGATTAAGGAAACTTCAAAAACATGAATATTGATTTTTGCGGATTTTGGTTAGGGTTTGATAGACTTAAAACGAGCTTTTGATGTTTCGAATGCCATGAAATGTTATTAGTAAGTGTTTAGTTGTAATGTATGCTTCATTACCTTCAAAACGGCATATCGTATGTGTAAATTGGATTCCCGAATCATAAAATACGTTTTACGAACTTGAAACCTTGAAAATAAACCTTTCTTGATCAATTGACGAGTTTTCGGTTATTGTAAATGATGTTTTTGATTGATGATATATGGTTAGTTGTATTCCTCGTCAAAATACCTTTTCGACGATATATAATAGGCATTATAAGTGTTTGCGGGTCAAGAATTGGGTTGGAAAAGGTTTTGGTTCGTGCACACTTGGAAAAACTGACCAGAATTCTCTGGCCAGGTAGTGGCGCGGCGCGCCACATCCCCGCGCGGCGCGCAGAATCGCCTGGCCAGATTCTGCTCACTTTGTCACATTTCACGCGAAATGTTTGACTAGCTACCGACCTCCGATTCACATGAAACTTGTTCTAATATGCTTATATATGAATAAAAACCTCAGAAAAATAGTTCGGGACCGAACCCGAACGCGTTGACTTTTTCGTTGACTTTGACCAAGTTTGACTTTTAGTCAAACTTAACCAAACTTTTATACAATCATTCTAACATGCTTTTATACTTGTTTCTTGTATGAAACTTGACAACGTGATTCACATGCTATACTTAATCGAGTCGTAACGAGCCATAGGACTAATTGAACACATTTCACCCGACCTTGTGTCGTAACCGGTTAATTGATACAACTTACTTGTTTAGGACAAGGCTAAGCAACTTTCATGCATACGTTACTTTGTGAAGTACTTTTATACTCGTGCACTCGAGGTGAGATCATAGTCCCACCTTTTCAACAACTTTTTATACTTTTAAATTGTGGGCTGAGAAACATATACCTTGTTACATTTTGTACTACTTACTTTTATACTTTGAACACAAGTACAAGGAAAACAAACATTCCACAGCGAGTTAGAACAAAAATCCTCAATTCGATTATCATTAGTTACACTTGCAGGGTGTAAGCGAGAACTTATATTGTGTGGCCATACGGGTTTGACAAACCCTCATTCGGACGGTTCGCTACCGTTATGCGGATGAAATATATTTTTGAGAAACAGTGTATGTTCTAACACTATTGTGATGGGGTTCTATAGAAGGAAACGTTAAGTCTTGATAATTGGGTGCTCGCGAACAATACTTTTGGAATGCAAACGATTTTGATAATCAACTATGGGAATACTAAATCTTGTGGTTCAAAAACAACGTTTATTACAAACACCTATGATTTCACCAACGTTTTTCGTTGACAGTTTTCTATATGTTTCTCAGGTTCATACTTGGCTATTTGATACATGCTTCCGCGTACACTCATACTTGCTTGGAGTCGAGCATACATGCATACACTCTGATTTCTTGCTTGGGGTCAAGCATACATACATACATACGCTAGGGATAGCACTTTTGGATTCAAACTTTTGTTTACATACTTACGCTATTTATAGCAACTGTGTTTTTCAACTTATATTATGTCGCAAGTTATTTCATTTATACTTTATGACTTTTGTAAACTTAGACTTGTTGTCGAACGGTTTCGTAAACTAAACTTGCAAGTCTTGTACCTTTCAAATGAATGCGACATAATTTTGGTCAAACGAGTCTCATATAGGGACTACGACCACGCAACGGGACCTGAGTTAACGGCGCCGTCAATAACGGTTTTGGTCGGGTCGTTACAAGTGGTATCAGAGCGTTGGTTGTAGGGAACTAGGACGTGCATTAGTGTGTCTAACAGAGTCGTTAAGACGCATTAGTGAGTCTAGACTACAACCGGATAGTTAGCATTTGCATTCTGACATACATTTGCTATAGATAGCACTTACTTGACTACTTGTGCATTATACTTGAATCATTTTTAGGCAAACTTTTTTTAATGGTACCCAACCTTCATCATACGAACTCGTATTCCGCCACTTTTTGGTAACACACGTAAATTCATGATTCATACACGTATGGATGACGACGACTTCATTAGTCACACTCGTTCGGGAACTCTGTCTCCCGGATTGTTATTTGCCACCGTTTCAACTTACTATCGGTTTCCCACTGGTGTTTCTTACTATCTACTTTTTGGTGTTACTACCATCACTACTCTAGGTGAGTATCGTCATCAACATTTATCACTACGGTTGCGTGCTACTCGTTATCATGACTCGTTACTCTTTTCATACCTAAATACATTATTGTTTGAATCGAACCGATTTGACGTTAACAATCGTTTATACACTTCCCGCGGGGAAACGCTTCTTTAGAGTTGTAGAAACTATTTCGATTTAATACGAGTCACGTTTGAGACGTCGTTACATTTTGTTCATTTTAGATTTTCGCGATGACACGAACTTGAATCTATAGAGTGATGTGGGAATGGAGGTATGAGTTAGCGTAATATAACGACACTCGATCAACGTGGTTATATTACGGTAAGACATACCAAAGTTCTAGTGACGCGTGATGGTGGTTAGACTCGATCAACCTAAACACCACCATGTGCCATGTACATGACTTCATCCTTTCATGTTTGGACATCCGAAAACCCCGAGAAAATTGATAACAACCATACCGGGGACACCCCTTCGACTTTTGTCGAACTATACTTATGCTTCCGAATGAATTACCGATTCCATTCGACTTCAACCGTATGTCACACGGGTATACTAGCTCGTCCTCGCGCAGTCTTATTGACTAACTACAATTTACTCGTTATGCTCACATCGGGGCGGAAACTTCTCTTGCATCACCCTCGTACTTCCGGTTCAGGAGGTCCTTATTCTAAATTCTCAATGGAGAGCGACTCTTCACGTCATACAAGTATTCGCCGCGAGGGTGGATAGTCCTAACAATCGTTTTCAAAACCCGATAAGAACTTGCCCCGACGAACGTTTTTGAAAACCGATAAATCTTCCGCGACGCGAATTTTCTTGAGAAACTTGTCCTAGCTAACGTTTTCAATTCCTAGCAAACTTGTTCAATATGCCTTAGGGAGATGTACCTCGTTTCGGATCGAGATCCTCGTTTCACTTCTAGATTTTGGAGTACCTTACAAAAAAAAAAGCCTCGGGACCGCGTTTAGACATGAGTACCGCGTACCATCCACAACCCGACGGACCGAACAAACATGCGATTTAAACCTTGGAAACCATAATACAAGTTTGTATTACCAACTTCAAATTTACTTGAGAAAAGTATTTTCCTTTAACCGAATCCTCGTACTACAATGATTTTCATTCGAGTTTTAACGTCACTCCTTTTGAAACCACATGTGACCGGAAACGTCATTCTCCTTTGTCGAACCAAGTAAACGATGATCAATTCACCGGGGCCGAGGTTATTCATGAGCAACCGAGAAAATTTATTCATATTCAGGTAAAACCCTACGCGACTCGTAATCACCAAGAGCTACGCCGATGTTAGACGTAAACATTTCAAATTCCACGTGGGAAACCACGTCACGTTAAGAGTCGCACCTTGGGAAGGTGCAATCCGTTTCGGGAAAACGTAGGAAGCAAAATCCGTGATATTTTGATCCTTTAAATTCTTGGGGTGTTTTGGACCCGTCGCTAGCCGTTTAGACTTTTCCGACTCATTTTGGGTCTCCGTTTATCCTACATTCGATGTATCAACTCAAAGACGTGTTTTGCGAAACGAGAACTTGCTATCTCCTTTGATGAACTCACTATCGACGATAAACTTCATTCCTAGGAGGGCCGGTCGAAACCATGAATCGTGAACCCAAACTCTAAGACGACGTGAAATCCCGACTGTCAAAGTTCGTTGAAATGCCCAAGGGAGTACCTTCACTTATTCGTAGAACCAACAACGCAAGATCTCGAGGAAGAAACAACAACTACTACTTCCAACTAAATTTCGGGACGAAATTTCTTTTGAGGTGTGGATAATGTAACATCCCGCGTTTTTCCGTTAAATTTAATTTTAACACCGTCTTTTTTTTTTTTTTAAACATAATCTTTCGTATTTAAATTAATAGTTTCCGTGAGTAACGTTCATTATATTTCCGCTATTTAATTTTGACATCACCCGTTTACTCGAGCGTTTTAAAAATATTCGATCGGTTAAATCCCGCACCCGCTTTGAAACTCGAGGGACCGGAGTTGCCAAATGGGCAAACTAGTTGACTAGGTCAACTAGTCAACCCATTTTTCATTCATTCCATCATCTCCCTCCTCTCTTTTCTCTCCATCTCAAGAACACACACACAAACCCATTCCATTCATTCATCATCTAAATTCAATCTTGGAAGCTCACAACAAATCCGACTACATATTCTTGATCCTCTCATCATCCTCTACGATTTGATACTAACTTCATTGATTTTGGGTAACATTTCTAAAACTCTAGATTTCTCTAAATTCGTGTTTTTGACTTGAAATGGTGTTAGTTAGTGTCTATGGCTCGTGTATAACATGAATATATGTTTTGTTTGCTCGATTCGTTGTTTTGAGTAACTAGTTTGAACATTTGAAATGGATGTGCTAAATCTTTGATTTTGGATGAGTTAATGTTGTTAAATTGTTAAAGTTCATGTTTTAATTGTGTTACTAGTATCACTAGCTTCGTTTTGATGCGTAGGTTGATTAAGGAAACTTCAAAAACATGAATATTGATTTTTGCGGATTTTGGTTAGGGTTTGATAGACTTAAAACGAGCTTTTGATGTTTCGAATGCCATGAAATGTTATTAGTAAGTGTTTAGTTGTAATGTATGCTTCATTACCTTCAAAACGGCATATCGTATGTGTAAATTGGATTCCCGAATCATAAAATACGTTTTACGAACTTGAAACCTTGAAAATAAACCTTTCTTGATCAATTGACGAGTTTTCGGTTATTGTAAATGATGTTTTTGATTGATGATATATGGTTAGTTGTATTCCTCGTCAAAATACCTTTTCGACGATATATAATAGGCATTATAAGTGTTTGCGGGTCAAGAATTGGGTTGGAAAAGGTTTTGGTTCGTGCACACTTGGAAAAACTGACCAGAATTCTCTGGCCAGGTAGTGGCGCGGCGCGCCACATCCCCGCGCGGCGCGCAGAATCGCCTGGCCAGATTCTGCTCACTTTGTCACATTTCACGCGAAATGTTTGACTAGCTACCGACCTCCGATTCACATGAAACTTGTTCTAATATGCTTATATATGAATAAAAACCTCAGAAAAATAGTTCGGGACCGAACCCGAACGCGTTGACTTTTTCGTTGACTTTGACCAAGTTTGACTTTTAGTCAAACTTAACCAAACTTTTATACAATCATTCTAACATGCTTTTATACTTGTTTCTTGTATGAAACTTGACAACGTGATTCACATGCTATACTTAATCGAGTCGTAACGAGCCATAGGACTAATTGAACACATTTCACCCGACCTTGTGTCGTAACCGGTTAGTTGATACAACTTACTTGTTTAGGACAAGGCTAAGCAACTTTCATGCATACGTTACTTTGTGAAGTACTTTTATACTCGTGCACTCGAGGTGAGATCATAGTCCCACCTTTTCAACAACTTTTTATACTTTTAAATTGTGGGCTGAGAAACATATACCTTGTTACATTTTGTACTACTTACTTTTATACTTTGAACACAAGTACAAGGAAAACAAACATTCCACAGCGAGTTAGAACAAAAATCCTCAATTCGATTATCATTAGTTACACTTGCAGGGTGTAAGCGAGAACTTATATTGTGTGGCCATACGGGTTTGACAAACCCTCATTCGGACGGTTCGCTACCGTTATGCGGATGAAATATATTTTTGAGAAACAGTGTATGTTCTAACACTATTGTGATGGGGTTCTATGGAAGGAAACGTTAAGTCTTGATAATTGGGTGCTCGCGAACAATACTTTTGGAATGCAAACGATTTTGATAATCAACTATGGGAATACTAAATCTTGTGGTTCAAAAACAACGTTTATTACAAACACCTATGATTTCACCAACGTTTTTCGTTGACAGTTTTCTATATGTTTCTCAGGTTCATACTTGGCTATTTGATACATGCTTCCGCGTACACTCATACTTGCTTGGAGTCGAGCATACATGCATACACTCTGATTTCTTGCTTGGGGTCAAGCATACATACATACATACGCTAGGGATAGCACTTTTGGATTCAAACTTTTGTTTACATACTTACGCTATTTATAGCAACTGTGTTTTTCAACTTATATTATGTCGCAAGTTATTTCATTTATACTTTATGACTTTTGTAAACTTAGACTTGTTGTCGAACGGTTTCGTAAACTAAACTTGCAAGTCTTGTACCTTTCAAATGAATGCGACATAATTTTGGTCAAACGAGTCTCATATAGGGACTACGACCACGCAACGGGACCTGAGTTAACGGCGCCGTCAATAACGGTTTTGGTCGGGTCGTTACAGAACGTCTGGCAGATGGGGTTGTGGCTCCCCCTGCTCAGCACCGTCATTTTCCTCATTATCTTCTACTTCTGGCATTTCTTCTTGCACTGAAAATTCATTTCTCATGAATGATTCCGTTGTTGCCTCTGGCACCTGAGCAGCAACATTTGACTTCTGAGATATTGTGGGTTTTTCAATATCTTCTATTGTCTGGCTTTCATGGAACACCACGTCCCTACTTCTGATCACCTTTTTCTCCTTTGAATCCCACAATCTGTATCCAAATTCTTCATCTCCATAGCCTATGAATATGCATGGAGTAGATTTTACATCCAGCTTCTGCCTGAGCTCCTTGGATACATGTGCGTACGCCAAACATCCAAATACTCTTAAGTGAGAGTATGATGGATCCTTTCCAGACCAAAGTTTCTCCGGAACTTTAAAATTCAGTGGTACTGATGGAGATCGGTTGATCAAGTAACATGCGGCTCTGACTGCTTCTCCCCAGAATGGCTTTGGCAGCTTAGCCATACTGAGCATGCTCCGAACACGTTGCATGATTGTTCGGTTCATTCTTTCTGCTATACCATTGTGTTGAGGGGTACGTGGAACTGTCTTCTCATGTCGGATGCCATATGATCTGCAATAGGCATCGAACTGCCTGGAAGAGTATTCACCGCCGTTGTCGGATCGAAGACACTTTAACTTCTTTCCTGTCTCACGTTCTACCATGACATGGAACTGTTTGAAGTAATCGAACACCTGGTCCTTTGTCCGAAAGAAATATACCCACACCTTTCGAGAAGTATCATCGATAAACGTCAGAAAGTATCGATTGCCGCCAATTGATTCAACCTCCAAGGGACCGCAAACATCAGAGTGTACCAGACTGAGTAACTCTGATTTTTTCGTTGAAGAGGAATTAAACGAGACTCTATGCTGCTTACCAAACAGACAATGATTGCAAGAATCTAGTGCAGCATCCTTGTCTACATTGATAAGCTCCTTCTTTATTAGGGTAGACAACCCTTTCTCACTCATGTGACCGAGTCTCTGGTGCCATAAATTTTGTGAAGCCTCCTTTTCTGCAACATTAATACTGTCTGTGCAGATCTTCACATGAGTCTTGTACAGTGTGCCACAAATGTGTCCTCGAGCGACTATCATAGCGCCTCTTGACAATTTCCATGTGCCTTTACTGAAATGACTATCATAGCCCTGTTTGTCGAGAGCTATCCCAAAAAGTAAATTCAGCCGAAGATCTGGCACATGGCGGACATCCTTCAGAGTGATTGTGCTCCCGGAACTTGTCTTTATCTTGACATCTCCAATTCCGACAATCTCAGCGGAACTGGAATTTCCCATCTTCACAACTCCAAAGTCACCAGCTTTGTATGTTGTGAAGTATTCCTTGTATGGAGTCACGTGGTAGGAAGCTACAGTATCTACCACCCATTCTGTTTATTCTCGTGAGACGTGAAGGCATGTCTCATCATGGGTTGAACAATAAGCTACATCACCAGAGATAGTCACTAATGTTTCTCCACCCTTATTCTTCGGCTGTGAACTGCTTTGACCTTGTTCCTCTTTTAATCTATAGCAGTTCTTCTTCATATGTCCCTCTAATCCACAATGATGGCATTTATATGTTGGTTTTCTGCCATCAGCTGACCTGCCCCTGCTCTTGCTTCTGCCTCTCCATTTATTTTTGCTACTCATTCGCTGTCTCCCCCGATTCTCTGTGACAAAGGCATGGGTCTGATCTGTGCCCATGTCTTTTCTCCTTGCCTCTTCACTGAATAGGGCATCCTTGACCATTGACATGGTAAGTTTGCCATTCGGGGCTGAGTTGCTGAGTGTTACTACTAGCGTTTCCCAACTATCGGGAAGGGAACTAAGTAGCAGTAGCGCCTGAACTTCATCGCCAAGCGGCATCTCTACAGACGATAACTGGTTGACCAAGCTCTGGAACTCACTGGTATGCTCGGCAACTGAAGTTCCACTTTTGAGCTTCATGTTGACTAAACGCCCCATCAGCAGGGCTTTATTCCGAGCAGTCTTGGCCTGGTACATGTCCTCCAACCTTTTCCAGAGGACATATGCGTCTGTCTCTTGTGCAACATGGTGGAAGACACTATGATCAATCCATTGACGGATCTGACCAATAGTTTTTCGGTTTGATTTCTTCCACTCTTTCTCTTTGGCAGAATCAGGGTTTATACCCTTCAATTCAATAGGATCGAACAAATCCTTACAGCTGAGGAGATCTTCCATTCGAGGTTTCCACAGCGTGTAGTTTGTGGCTGTGAGCATAATCATAGCTCCGAAAGATGATGTTGACTCTTCTGTAGACATTATCACCTTACAAATAATTTTTCAACACAAACGGGGTTGAATTGTAGAAAACAGAGATCACCGTTACGTCCGGAACGGTTGAAAATGGTGGAATAGACACTTCGCGGCTTAAATTCCACTTACGGGGCAAAATTATAATTTTTATAAACTTCAGGGACCAAGAATGAAATTCTGAAAATTTCAGGGACCAAATTGTAAAATTTCAGAATTGCTACAGTACTGCTACAGTGACTTGCTACAGTGACGCCAGCTGCTACAGTGAATTGCTACAGTGATCGTCTTCTCCGGCAAAAATTCCGGCACCGGTCGTCTTCTCCGGCGAGATTCCAGCGAGTTGACCAAACTTTGACCGCGTTTTCTGGGCTCGTTATAACTCCGTTTAAGTCGCCGTTTTTTGCGTTGGACTCGGTTAGACGAGACGAATCCAATGGTACACTAAAAATTGAATTTTAAGAAAACTTCAGAAGACCCAAAAACTCAACCAACGTCTCTAACCAAGCTCTTGATACCACTTGTTAGGAAGAGGGGATCGCCTGGACGTTGGGAGATATAAATTTGAGAGAAAAACAACTCTATTACTCACAAGAATAGATTTACAGAGTATTACAAAACTCTTATAAAAAAAAAACTTTCAAAACTCACACACACTCTCTAGGTTGTGATTACACTTCTCTGAGTGATTTAGGATGATTTACAACTGAGGTTTACACCTCTATTTATAGTAAAAATTCTATGGCGGTGGAATGGTGTGAACGGAGAAGGTTGGCGGCCGTCATCGACATCAACTTTGCTACCTCCATATGAGTTGTCAAGGTTGCCTACTTTGAATATCTAGAAGGTGGGCTTCTAGATTGTAGGCTGGAAATCTTCATTAAGTGCGGTGACACAAATAAAAACTAAAGCTATACGAGCAAAAAATTTTAAAACTTCAACTTTATAGCTTCAATTATCTCTCCAAACATTCAATTAGTTGAGTTTTCAAATTCGTATATTTTTCCCATAAAAATATATAGTTGGTTTACAACTAATGAACTAGTTGGGTAATGACCACCTGATAATTAAGCCACCTATAAATAGCCATATGCTTCCCCCCACACATCACCATGCAATTAGTAGGACAGATGTTACCTACAAAAAACTTAGTTGGACAAATGTGATGCTAGTGTTAAATTATCCAATGGATCCATTAGGTATGGATGAGACCTTGCAAACACCGGCAGAAGTTGTAAATGGTAGATCTTTAAAGCAGGCTACAAAATCCTTGTCTGTATGTAAATCCACTTGAAGAGTCTCCCAAACCTTCCTTTTCGGGTTCAGAGCTTCATCAGGCTCCCCACTAAATCCAGAAAATGTAACTCTTTCTCCAACAACAGCAGATGCGGGTGGTTCAACCAATTCAACCTGAAATAAAAATGTTGGAAGCTTCGACGAGCCCAACACACCCACTATAGAGGACCTAGACTATACTAGACTCACTACACCAACACTTTGACGTTGGTTAGCCTTTAATTTTATAAATCCTTAGTGCACAATGTACTTAGGCGACAGTGTCGACCATATATCTTTAGGCGGTATAACCGACCATGTATTACTTAGGCGGCAGAGCCAACCATATAATAAGAACAACAAAAGTGCACTAAGAACTTAAACACAAACTAAGGCTTGATCGGGAAACTTAATAAAAACACTTATATTAAATTACAATTACAATATTACTTACAAGCTTTCTCTTCTCTACTTTCGCTAACTCACACTCTTCTTCTCTTCTTCACAACTCACTTCTTATTTCACTCTCACAACTTCACACAACACAAATGAAATCTCCTCCCATATTTATACTACTCCATGGAACATTCTAGAACCTAGATATTTCCATGGATATATAAATATCTAGATATTTCTACAACCTACAAATATCTAGATTTTTCTTTTACATTTCAATTTCTAGATTTTTCTCTCATATTCTAATATCTAGATATTTTCTTATACATATTAATATCTAGATATTTTACCCATATACATTTACTAATTCCATATTATTCTAAATTTGCATTGTATTTTAACACTCCCCCTCAATGCAAATTTTCTTCCAACGATGTCTTGCAGACCATTCCAAGTGCTTCTCTGAATTTTTCAAACTTTGATTTACTTAGGCTCTTGGTGAATATATCTGCAACCTGTTCATCTGTCTTTGTTGGCACCATCTTGATCTCCCCTTCAAGGACCTTCTCGCGAACATAGTGATAGTGTACTTCTATATGTTTTGTTCTTGCGTGAAAGACTGGATTCTCTGCTAGACGTATAGCTGATAGGTTATCGCAGAAAAGCTCTACTTGATAGTCTGTTGATTGATGAAGATCTTCCATTAGTTGTTTCAACCATGTAATTTCTTGTGTTGCTGACGATGCCGATCGATATTCTGCTTCAGTGCTTGACAAAGATACTGTTGGTTGTCTCTTGCTGCACCATGATATTACTCCTGATCCAAGACTAAACATGTATCCAGTTGTTGACCGTCGTGTATCATAGTCTCCAGCGTAATCGGCGTCACAATATCCAGTCACGTGACATTCTTTTGTTTTCTTGTACAAAATGCCAAAGTTAATAGTGCCTTTAACATACCTTAAGATGCGTCGTACAACATCAAGGTGAGGCTTCTTCGGATTGCTCATGTATCGACTAACCACTCCAACTGCATAAGATATGTCTGGCCGGCTTAGTGTGAGATAAATAAGACTTCCGACCATCTTTCGATACATGGTAACATCTTGAAGACTTTTTCCTTCATCTGCTCGTAGTTTTGTATTCGGATCCATTGGGGTTGAGATAGGTTTGCAATTAAGCATTCCGTACTTTTGTAAAAGATCTCGCGCATATTTCTGTTGTCCCAGAAATAATCCTTCTCTTTTCTGCTCTATTTCGAGTCCAAGAAAATGTTTGAGTTCTCCAAGCTCCTTCATATGAAATCTGATAGACAGATTCTCCCTTGTTCTTTGGATCTCCTCATAGTGATCTCCCGTGATGATTAAGTCATCCACATATACTAGCACTATGGCTAGTTTTCCTTGATTTTGTTTCACAAATAAACTAGAATCTGAAGGAGCAACTGTGAAACCACTTTGTACTAAGAACTCACCAATTTTCCCGTACCAAGCTCTTGGAGCCTGCTTCAAGCCGTATAGTGCTTTCTTTAATTTGCTGACATGCTCAGGATGGATCTTGTTCTCAAAGCCTCTTGGTTGCTCCATATAAATGTCTTTGTCAAGTTCTCCATGTAAGAAAGCGTTCTTGACATCCATCTGCCATAACTTCCAAGATTTTCTAGCAGCTAAAGCTAGTAGAGCTCGAATTGTTGTGATCTTCGCCACTGGACTAAACGTTTCTTCATAATCCAGCCCATATTGTTGAGAAAAACCTCTAGCAACAAGTCGAGCTTTATACCTTTCAATGGAGCCATCTGATCGAGTCTTCACCTTGTAAACCCATTTACAAGATATTGGTTTTACATCTTTTGGCTTTGGAACTAAACTCCATGTCTGGTTTTCTTTTAGAGCATTAATTTCTTCTTCCATCGCTTTCTGCCATTCTTGACTTTGTGCTGCTTCTTCATAAGTGGAAGGCTCAATAGGTATTGATTCATCCACATGAGCAGCATTGGCATACCTCGGATTAGGTTGCCTTGGCCTTGTTGATCTCCGTAATTCTTGCACATGCTCCTCGGCATCCATTTGGCTTGGACGAACCTCTTCGGATGTAGATTGATGTACCCCAGTTTTCCATGGACTCGTTTCCTTAGAGTACGATCCATCTCCTTCTTTAATTGGATCCGATATGTGCTCTTTATGTTCTTCTTTTTCTTCTGGACCTTCTTCTAATCCATAAGATTCTGGAAGCTCTATCTTTTGAGGTGACCACCATGAAGACGCTTCATCAAATACCACATTTCTTGAAGTATGACACTTTCCGGTATTTGGATCACAACATCTCCATCCTTTTCTTGATTCATCATAACCGACAAAAATGCACCGAATTGCCTTCTTCTCAAATTTGCTTCGTAGATGATCTGGCACGAAGACATAGCATACACATCCAAAAACTTTGAGATGGTTGACGGTTGGTTTGATCTTCCATAATCTTTCATATGGTGAAATATATCCTAACTTTGTTTGTGGGAGTCTGTTAATCACGTACGATGCCGTCCTCATACATTCGGCCCAAAATCTGCTTGGTACATTCTTACCATGAAGCATACTTCGAAAAGTTTCAGCAAGATGACGATTCTTACGTTCTGCCACTCCATTCTGTTGTGGAGTATTAGGGCAAGTTAATTGACTTCTGATCTTGTGCTTCTCAAGATAGATATTGAACTCAGTCGATAAATATTCTCCTCCATTATCTGTGCGTAAGCACCAGATCTTAGTATTGAGCTCACTTTCTACCTTGTTCTTGAACTCTTTAAACTTCAGAAAAGTCTCCGACTTCTCCTTCATGAAGTAAACCCAAACATATCTTGAGAAGTCATCAATGAATGTCACCATATATTTCATACCTCCAAGTGATGTTTGTTTCACTGGTCCGAAGACATCTGAGTGTATTAGCTCTAGTGGTGTCTTGGACTGATGCGCTGACTCCTTGAATGGCAATTGGTGAGCTTTGCCAAATTGACATCCAGCACATATTGTATCTGTTCGGATATCAATTTGAGGAAGCCCATTTACTATGCGTTTCACCATCATCTCCTTTAACTTATTGTATCCCACATGCCCAAGACGTTCATGCCACAGATCAGCCGTCTCATTCTTTCGAGTCTTATCCACATATGGTGTTTCAGCAGATAGTACATAGACCGACTCTATTCTTTTTCCTTGCATAATTGGATTGCCAACCACCTTCACTCTCTTGAATACAGACACATCTTCTGGTCCAAAGAGCACATAATTTCCTTCTGCTGTCAATTGTGGTACTGACAGTAAATTCTTCTTTAGGCCAGGGACAAGATACACCTTCTCGAGTTGGAGCTTATGAGAGTCACCTTCACTTGGAATTATTGTCTTTCCAATGTGAGAAATAGACAACCTTGAATTGTTGGCTGTCAACACGACTCTTTTTCCTTTGTAATCCTCCATTTCTTGTAGCTTCGTCTCATCACTGGTCATATGATTTGAGCACCCAGAATCGATGATCCAATCATCTTTGTAGTTTATTTTTGACTTTAAAGTTGTTGTAAGAGCTTGATCATCTATGTCAGCTTCAACAGAGAGTCCAGCTTCTGCATCCCATGTTTTCTCATTAATGGATGCTTCAAATGTGACCTCTTTCTTCTCATCTCTTGCGGCGGCCACATTTCCTTCAAAAGTTCGCCTTCTGGGGAATCTACAATCTCGAGCAAAATGACCCTTCTTGCCACAATTGAAGCATTCACCATTCTTTCTCTTATCATTTTCCCCGTATTGTTGGCGATGATCTCTTCTTCCTTGTTGAGCTCCCCCTGAAGCATTGCTTTTTGGTTTTAGATGACTTTTGCCTCCATATGCATGTCTTTCTTTCGTCACTTCTTGTCTTCGAGACATAGTTTTCTTCTTATTGGTGAAGAGTGCTTCTTCTTCGCCTTTTATGCTCACTTCATTCATCTGCTTGGCTAATGCCTCTTGGTTAGCCAATAAATTCTCCAGCTCTATTAATGATGGTTGAGTAGGCCATCCTCTCACAGCGGCTATAAATCCATTATATTCGGATCTTAGGCCGTGGATGATAATTCTCTTCATCCTTGCTTCACTCACTTTCTCTTCAGGAGCAAGTTGAGATATCTCACGGCAGATAGATTTCACCTTGGTGAAATATTGAGAAATAGACAGACTTCCTTGTGAGATACCCGCGAGCTCATTTTCCAAGAGCTGGAGGCGTGCTTCATTCTTCTTTGAAAATAATTTTTCAAAAGTTTCCCAAGCTGCCTTTGCTGTTTTCTCGTCACGGATGTGCTCCAATAGATCCTCCTCGATTGTAGTCTTCAATATAAATAAAGCCTTCCCGGCCTTGATGTTCCATTTTCTAAAGGCTTCGGCATTTTCTTTCGGTGGAGGCGTTGTGTCACTGCCAGCAACTATTTCCCATAAATCCTGTCCTTGTAGGTAGGATTCTATGCAAGTCCGCCAATAACCATAGTTGTGGTTATTGAGACTCTTGATTCCACTGCTCGTACTTGCAAGATCTGCCATCATGACGTCCAACGTCCAATAAGCTTGGTCCCTGACCGATAAGCTTTCACAGTTCCTAACTGTGCTCCGACAGAATCTCCCTTAGAGCCTTGGTGAAAACAAGTCGATGTAAACGTCCAACGTTTACCGATTTCCTCCACTTGAAATGGTCCCGAACGACCCGCTCTGATACCAATTGTTGGAAGCTTCGACGAGCCCAACACACCCACTATAGAGGACCTAGACTATACTAGACTCACTACACCAACACTTTGACGTTGGTTAGCCTTTAATTTTATAAATCCTTAGTGCACAATGTACTTAGGCGACAGTGTCGACCATATATCTTTAGGCGGTATAACCGACCATGTATTACTTAGGCGGCAGAGCCGACCATATAATAAGAACAACAAAAGTGCACTAAGAACTTAAACACAAACTAAGGCTTGATCGGGAAACTTAATAAAAACACTTATATTAAATTACAATTACAATATTACTTACAAGCTTTCTCTTCTCTACTTTCGCTAACTCACACTCTTCTTCTCTTCTTCACAACTCACTTCTTATTTCACTCTCACAACTTCACACAACACAAATGAAATCTCCTCCCATATTTATACTACTCCATGGTGTAACATCCCGCCTTTTTCCGTTAAATTTATTTTTAACACCGTCCTTTTCTTTTAAATAATACCTTTCGTTATTTAACTTCGTAGTTTCCGTTGACTAACGTTCATAATAATTCCGTCATTTAATTATAACATCTCTCGTTAACTTGCGTTTTAAAAATATTCGTTTGGTTAATTCCCGCACCCGCTTTGAAACTTGAGGGACTAAACTTGCCAAGAGGGCAAAGAGATGACTAGGTCAACTAGTCAACCTTCACCCTCCTCCATTCATTTCAACCTCCCCATTTCATTACTTCCATTTTTATTCTCTCAAAACCTCAAACACAAAATCATCATCTAAATTCGGTTTAGGGAGCTAGCAACAAAACAAATTACATATTTGGAATCCTCTCTTCATCCTCTACAATTTGATACCAACTTCATCTCGTTTGGGTAACATTTCTAAAACTCTAGATTTCTCTAAATTCGTGTTTTCGACTTGAAATTGTGTTAGTTAGTGTCTATGGCTCGTGTATAATATGAATATATGTTTTGTTTGCTCGATTTGTTGATTTAGAGTAACTAGTATGAACTTTGAAATGGGTGTGCTTAATCTTTGATTTTGGATGATTAAATGTTGTTTAATTGTTAAAGTTCATGTATTAAATGTGTTACTAGCATCATTAGCTTCAATTTGATGTGTAGGTTGATTAAGAAAACTTCAAAAGCATGATTATTGATTTTGAGATGTTTGACTAGGGTTTGATAGTTCTTGACATGAATTTTTGGATGCTTGAATGCCATGGAATGTTAATTGTTAGTGTTTAGTTGTAATGTATGCGTTATTACCTTCAAAACGGCATGTCGTATGTGTAAATTGGATTCCCGAATCATAAAATACGTTTTACGAACTTGAAACTTTGAAAATAAACCTTTCTTGATCAATTGACGAGTTTTCGGTTATTGTAAATGATGTTTTTGATTGATGATATGTGGTTAGTTGTATTCCTCGTCAAAATACCTTTTCGACGATATATGATAGGCATTATAAGTGTTTGCGGGTCAAGAATTGGGTTGAAAAAGGTTTTGGTTCGTGCACACTTGGAAAAACTGACCAGAATTCTCTGCCCAGGTAGTGGCGCGGCGCGCCACATCCCCGCGCGGCGCGCAGAATCGCCTGGCCAGATTCTGCTCACTTTGTCACATTTCACGCGAAATGTTTGACTAGCTATCGACCTCCGATTCACATGAAACTTGTTTTAATATACTTGTATATGAATATTTAGCATAGAAAAATAGTTCGGGACCCGACCCGAACGCGTTGACTTTTTCGTTGACTTTGACCAAGTTTGACTTTTAGTCAAACTTAACCAAACTTTTATACAATCATTCTAACATGCTTTTATACTTGTTTCTTGTATGAAACTTGACAACGTGATTCACATGCTATACTTAATCGAGTCGTAACGAGCCATAGGACTAATTGAACACATTTCACCCGACCTTGTGTCGTAACCGGTTAATTGATACAACTTACTTGTTTAGGTCAAGGCTAAGCAACTTTCATGCATACGTTACTTTGTGAAGTACATTTATACTCGAGGTGAGATCATAGTCCCACTTTTTACTCTTTTGAACTTACTTTTGGGATGAGAAAACATAAACGATTCTTTTGAACTAAGTGAACACAAGAACGGGAAAACAAACATTCTACATACGAGTTTAGAACGAAAATCCTCAATCCGATTATCATTAGTTACATCAGATGGTGTAAGCGAGAACTTATGTTATATGGCCATATGGGTTTGACAAACCCTCATTCAAACGGTTCGCTACCGTTTACGAATGAAATATATTTTCGGGAACAGTGTTGTTCTAGCACTAATTGATGGGGTATTCAACGGACGGAACGTTAAGCTTTGATAATTGGGTGCTCGTGAATATTAACTTTTAGAATGTACTACTATTATTTCAACTTTGCAAATCTTGTGGTTCGACTTACCTTACTTTTACTCACTTACTCAAACCTATGATTTCACCAACGTTTTTGCGTTGACAGATTCTTCTATGTTTTCTCAGGTTTTCACATGGCTATTTGATACATGCTTCCGCACTCTTTGATTACTTGATTGGAGTCTACCATGCATGCATACGCTAGGGATAGCATTTTTGGATTCAAACTTTTGTCTACTTACTTACGCTATTTATAGCAACTGTGGTTTCAAACTAATTATGTCGCAAGTTATTTCATTCATACTTTATAACTTTGTAAACTTAAACTTTTTGTCGATCCGTTTGTTAAACTAAACTTTGTACCTTTCAAATGAACGCGACATAATTTTGGTCAAACGAGTCTCGTATAGGGACTACGACCACGCAACGGGACCTAAGTTAACGGCGCCGTCAATAACGGTTTTGGTCGGGTCGCTACAAGTGGTATCAGAGCGTTGGTTGTAGAGAACTAGGACGTGCATTAGTGTGTCTAACAGAGTCGTTAGGACGCATTAGTGAGTCTAGACTACAACCGGATAGTTAGCCATTGCATTCTGACATACATTTGCTATAGATAGCACTTACTTGACTACTTGTGCATTATACTTGAATCATTCTTAGGCAAACTTTTTAATGGTACCCAACCTTCATCATACGAACTCGTATTCCGCCACTTTTTGGTAACACACGTAAATTCATGATTCATACACGTATGGAAGACGACGACTTCATTAGTCACACTTGTTCGGGAACTCTGTCTCCCGGATTGTTATTTGCCACCGTTTCAACTTACTATCGATTTCCCACTGGTGTTTCTTACTATCTACTTTTTGGTGTTACTACCATCACTACTCTAGGTGAGTATCGTCATCAACATTTATCACTACGGTTGCGTGCTACTCGTTATCATGACTCGTTACTCTTTTCATACCTGAATACATTTTTGTCTGACTCGAACCGCATTGACGTGAACAATCAACTATACACTTCCCTCGGGGAAAGCATCTTCAGAGTTGCACCAATTCTTTCGATTTAATACGAGTCACGTTTGAGACGTCGTTACATTTTGTTCATTTTAGATTTTCGCGATTACACGAACTTGAATCTATAGAGTGATGTGGGAATGGAGGTATGAGTTAGCGTAATATAACGACACTCGATCAACGTGGTTATATTACGGTAAGACATACCAAAGTTCTAGTGACGCGTGATGGTGGTTAGACTCGATCAACCTAAACACCACCATGTGCCATGTACATGACTTCATCCTTTCATGTTTGGACATCCGAAAACTCCGAGAATATTGATAACAACCATACCGGGGACACCCCTTCGACTTTTGTCGAACTATACTTATGCTTCCGAATGAATTACCGATTCCTCTCGACTTCAACCGTATGTTACACGTGTATACTAGCTCGTCCTCGCACAGTCTTATGGACTAATTACAATTTACTCGTTATGCTCGCACTGAGGCGGAAACTTCTCTCTCACCACACTCGTACTTCCAGTTCAGGAAATCTTTATTCTAAACTCTCAATGGAGGGAGGGACTCTCCACGTTATACTAGTATTCACCTCGAGGGTGAATAGTTCCGACGAACGTTTTTCTTTCAGAAACCGATGAGGACTTGCCCCGACGAACGTTTTTGGAAACTGATAAATCTTTCGCTACGCGAATTTTCTTGAGAAACTTGTCCTAACAAACTTGTCTAAATATACCTTACGGAATGTACTCCGTAGACTTCGGAGTGCCTCACAAAAAGCCTCGGGACCACGTTTAGACATGAGTACCGCGTACCATCCACAACCCGACGGACCGAACAAACATACGATTTAAGTCTTGAAAACCATAATACGAATTTGTATTACCAACTTCAAATTTACTTGAGAAAAGTATTTTCCTTAACCGAATCCTCATACTACAATGATTTTCATTCGAGTTTTAACGTCACACCTTTTGAAACCACATGTGACCGGAAACGTCATTCTCCTTTGTCGAACCAAGTAAACGATGATCAATTCACCGGGGCCGAGGTTATTCATGAGCAACCGAGAAAATTTGTTCATATTCAGGTAAAACCCTACGCGACTCGTAATCACCAAGAGCTACGCCGATGTTAGACGTAAACATTTCAAATTCCGCGTGGGAAACCGCGTCACGTTAAGAGTCGCACCTTGGAAAAGTGCAATCCGTTTCGGGAAAACGTAGGAAGCTAAATCCGCGATATTTTGATCCTTTAAATTCTTGGGGTGTTTTGGACCCGTCGCTAGCCATTTAGACTTTTCCGACTCATTTTGGGTCTCCGTTTATCCTACATTCGATGTATCAACTCAAAGACGTGTTTTGCGAAACGAGAACTTGTTATCTCCTTTGATGAACTCACTATCGACGATAACCCTCACTTCCTAGGAGGACCGGTTGAAACCATAAATCGTGAAGCCAAACCTTAAAACAACATATGATCCCGACCGTCAAAATTCGTTGAAATACCCTAGAACGTACTTCTCCCTCATTCGTAGAATTGGCAACACAAAATCTCGAGGAAGATTCAACAACTACTACTTCCAACTAAATTTCGGGACGAAATTTCTTTTAAGGTGTAGGTAATGTAACATCCCGCCTTTTTCCGTTAAATTTATTTTTAACACCGTCCTTTTCTTTTAAATAATACCTTTCGTTATTTAACTTCGTAGTTTCCGTTGACTAACGTTCATAATAATTCCGTCATTTAATTATAACATCTCTCGTTAACTTGCGTTTTAAAAATATTCGTTTGGTTAATTCCCGCACCCGCTTTGAAACTTGAGGGACTAAACTTGCCAAGAGGGCAAAGAGATGACTAGGTCAACTAGTCAACCTTCACCCTCCTCCATTCATTTCAACCTCCCCATTTCATTACTTCCATTTTTATTCTCTCAAAACCTCAAACACAAAATCATCATCTAAATTCGGTTTAGGGAGCTAGCAACAAAACAAATTACATATTTGGAATCCTCTCTTCATCCTCTACAATTTGATACCAACTTCATCTCGTTTGGGTAACATTTCTAAAACTCTAGATTTCTCTAAATTCGTGTTTTCGACTTGAAATTGTGTTAGTTAGTGTCTATGGCTCGTGTATAATATGAATATATGTTTTGTTTGCTCGATTTGTTGATTTAGAGTAACTAGTATGAACTTTGAAATGGGTGTGCTTAATCTTTGATTTTGGATGATTAAATGTTGTTTAATTGTTAAAGTTCATGTATTAAATGTGTTACTAGCATCATTAGCTTCAATTTGATGTGTAGGTTGATTAAGAAAACTTCAAAAGCATGATTATTGATTTTGAGATGTTTGACTAGGGTTTGATAGTTCTTGACATGAATTTTTGGATGCTTGAATGCCATGGAATGTTAATTGTTAGTGTTTAGTTGTAATGTATGCGTTATTACCTTCAAAACAGCATGTCGTATGTGTAAATTGGATTCCCGAATCATAAAATACGTTTTACGAACTTGAAACTTTGAAAATAAACCTTTCTTGATCAATTGACGAGTTTTCGGTTATTGTAAATGATGTTTTTGATTGATGATATGTGGTTAGTTGTATTCCTCGTCAAAATACCTTTTCGACGATATATGATAGGCATTATAAGTGTTTGCGGGTCAAGAATTGGGTTGAAAAAGGTTTTGGTTCGTGCACACTTGGAAAAACTGACCAGAATTCTCTGCCCAGGTAGTGGCGCGGCGCGCCACATCCCCGCGCGGCGCGCAGAATCGCCTGGCCAGATTCTGCTCACTTTGTCACATTTCACGCGAAATGTTTGACTAGCTATCGACCTCCGATTCACATGAAACTTGTTTTAATATACTTGTATATGAATATTTAGCATAGAAAAATAGTTCGGGACCCGACCCGAACGCGTTGACTTTTTCGTTGACTTTGACCAAGTTTGACTTTTAGTCAAACTTAACCAAACTTTTATACAATCATTCTAACATGCTTTTATACTTGTTTCTTGTATGAAACTTGACAACGTGATTCACATGCTATACTTAATCGAGTCGTAACGAGCCATAGGACTAATTGAACACATTTCACCCGACCTTGTGTCGTAACCGGTTAATTGATACAACTTACTTGTTTAGGTCAAGGCTAAGCAACTTTCATGCATACGTTACTTTGTGAAGTACATTTATACTCGAGGTGAGATCATAGTCCCACTTTTTACTCTTTTGAACTTACTTTTGGGATGAGAAAACATAAACGATTCTTTTGAACTAAGTGAACACAAGAACGGGAAAACAAACATTCTACATACGAGTTTAGAACGAAAATCCTCAATCCGATTATCATTAGTTACATCAGATGGTGTAAGCGAGAACTTATGTTATATGGCCATATGGGTTTGACAAACCCTCATTCAAACGGTTCGCTACCGTTTACGAATGAAATATATTTTCGGGAACAGTGTTGTTCTAGCACTAATTGATGGGGTATTCAACGGACGGAACGTTAAGCTTTGATAATTGGGTGCTCGTGAATATTAACTTTTAGAATGTACTACTATTATTTCAACTTTGCAAATCTTGTGGTTCGACTTACCTTACTTTTACTCACTTACTCAAACCTATGATTTCACCAACGTTTTTGCGTTGACAGATTCTTCTATGTTTTCTCAGGTTTTCACATGGCTATTTGATACATGCTTCCGCACTCTTTGATTACTTGATTGGAGTCTACCATGCATGCATACGCTAGGGATAGCATTTTTGGATTCAAACTTTTGTCTACTTACTTACGCTATTTATAGCAACTGTGGTTTCAAACTAATTATGTCGCAAGTTATTTCATTCATACTTTATAACTTTGTAAACTTAAACTTTTTGTCGATCCGTTTGTTAAACTAAACTTTGTACCTTTCAAATGAACGCGACATAATTTTGGTCAAACGAGTCTCGTATAGGGACTACGACCACGCAACGGGACCTAAGTTAACGGCGCCGTCAATAACGGTTTTGGTCGGGTCGCTACACATGGAACATTCTAGAACCTAGATATTTCCATGGATATATAAATATCTAGATATTTCTACAACCTACAAATATCTAGATTTTTCTTTTACATTTCAATTTCTAGATTTTTCTCTCATATTCTAATATCTACATATTTTCTTATACATATTAATATCTAGATATTTTACCCATATACATTTACTAATTCCATATTATTCTAAATTTGCATTGTATTTTAACAAAAAATAGTTTAAACTTATGTTGTATCCATCATATCATATATACAGTAAGACCTTTTGAAGCGCGAGTAGCTTATAGGGCACAGAATTACAAGTAAAAATGTCCAAGAGAGTTGCAAAATAACTGTAGATAATTTCAACTTCTTCTAAGTTTGGAACTTTTTCCTGATTTGGAGGGGGGTTATCACTAAATACCAAGGTTGTAAAAGACGCGAGTCGAGGACGCATCGGCCATGCCTAAAAAACGACGCGTCGGACGCAACGGCAACGCAACGGGCGTTGACTAACGTTGACTTTTTATAATAGTTTTATTAAATATATATTTATATATAATATTATATAGCTCAAATCTTCAAATATAAACTATATTTACAATAAACATGGACAATTAACAATTATTAACAATATAAAAAAAAAAAAAAAAAAAAAATTTGACCGATTTTTACCGACTCTGACCGACTTTGACCGACTTTTTCTGAATTAGACCGACTTTTTCCGACTTTGACCGAATTTTTACCTTTGACCGACTTTTTAGCAACGACGCAGCCGACTTTTGCAACACTGCTAAATACAATATGCAACTACTCAAACAAAAAGTTGAATACTTGAATGAACCGAATGAACCGAATGACCAATGAGATGGAGCTTTGTCTGTATGTGACACCTTTTAAGTTTTAATTAAGTACTCTAATTGTAGTATTTTTATTATATTATTATTACGAATATGAAAATATGAATATGAATATTTATGAAATGCATACCTTGGTGTGATCACTAGTGGAAGCACAAAGAACCATAGCTTGTGATTTGATACCACGCATGGTTGCTGGCTTTAAGTTGCAGAGAACACATACCTTCCGGTTCTGAGAATAAATAGCAAGACAAATTTTTTAACAAGCTCGTGAAATCACACACACACACACACACACACACACACACACACATATGTTTAAGTTACAGACAAGTTAAAAAGTGGCAAAAAAAAAACCTGCATCTCCTCAAGAGGAATAAATTTAGCAAGCCCACTAACAACAGTCCTAGGCTGCTCTTCACCAACATCGATTTTTTCCACGTACAAAGAATCAGCATCAGGATGCTTTTGAACTTCCGCAATAACTCCAACGCGAATATCAAGTCTACTGATCGTAAGTTCCTGTTTAGAATCCTTAGTTTTGGCTTTACCTGAGGATTTCGTTCCGTTTTTATCTGCAAAATGCAAGATAAAAACATACTATATATTATTCCAAAGTAATATGAAAGAGAAATATAGTACGTATATCAAAGATGATTGATGTTAAAGATTGGCATAAAGCGATATACAACAAAATAACCACCAGAACCATCTAGGGAATAATCGGATTAGACTTCACCTCTCATTTGAATAATAAATATCAAAATTATATATGAGTAAATATAGAAGAAAACCGTACACATAGACGTAAACTTTAACATAACTATCTAGAAACATAAACATAATAATTCATTTGTTCAAGAACTCTAAAATAAAAAATTTGAATTCACATTTAAAGGTTGGCCAATTTTGACCGATTAAACCCGATTTCGACACATTGGCCGACGTTCACCGATAAAATAAGTGAATTATGGAAAATCGGAGAGACCAGTGACTAAAAACTTTACAAGTCGACCACATTAACATAACTGTCTAAACATAAAGATAATAATTCATTTGCTCAAAAAGTCCAAAAAAATAAAATTTGAGTTGCAATAGACTAGTACTGTAAGATATTAAGATACACCCACTCTATACTTCCTATTCAATAAACTTAAACAATACATATCAAAGTTATATATGTAACATGTAGCATGTAACCATTGGATAACAAGAGATGATCGGGGTTCAAGTTTCAAGTAGCAACAAACTTCCTAGATAATAAATCACTACGTATTTTAAGACAAGGCAAAGACTGAATGGATGTATAGAGCAAACAATTAAACAATCATATCATGAGTTGACTAAACTGGACTTATATATTTTACTAGAGATATAACAATTACCAGTAATTTTCTTTGCTTCATCTCCTTCATTATTAGCCCGGTCCACACGGTCAGCTTGACTTCCAGCAAACTTATTCCTAAAATTGTTTATTTCATCATCTTCCTGCACAATCCCACAAACAAGAATACAATAATACAAACAATTTTAAAAAGAGTAATACAAAAATTGTTTATTCTCTGGGCCATGTACAAGAATCAAAAAGTAACTATAAATGATGTTCAAGACAAAATTTTACCAAAATTTCAAACAATGGCACAGGGGTCCCAATATTGTGACCAATAGGGGTAAGCTCCCAAGGACTTTTGGTTTTAGCAACATTCCCTTCATCGTCGGAAAGGGACAGTTGAGGCAAATTAAGCTGTTTGAGTAGCTGTAACAACATAGATTGAAATGAACGTGTTGTGTTTACAGTAAAAAACATTATGTCTTAATTACATAAGACTAAGCAAACATAAAGCATATTTACTTGCCTCAATGGAAAACGAAGGCATGAAAGGTTCTAAAAGAGACGCGAGAAGATAAACTAGTCCCACTGAAGTTCTCATAACTATGGAACAGGAAGGCAAATCTTCCCTGTAAAGCTTCCAGAATTGACTTTCCTGCACGATAAAACACAAAATCGTGTTCGTTGATGATTGAAGAGTTGCAGGTTTGGAGATTGTACTATTTTTTATTTATTTATTTATAATTTTTTATTTATATATGTGATATGTCGCAGCTCTTATCACACTAAGTTCTAAAATAAGTGGAGTTACTTGTAAGTATGCATTTCCCTGGTCAGAGATACTCAATGCGATTTTCAATCCCTGCTTTAGCTGGATCTGTGAAACGTGTAAAATAAATTTATTATTTTTTCAAAACGAATAAAGAAGACCAAAAACATTCCTGTTCGAATATAATAATAACTTGCCTTCTCCATGGCCTCAATGTATTGATCAACAAAGTTACCAACTTTGTTTCCCAAAGCTTTTGTTAAGGCATGTGATTCTGCACCTGGAGCATCAGGAATTATGGAACCATATCCTGCAATCCGTGAATTAAAGATGTCGTTCAGATGCAACCAAAAGAGGAAAATAACAAATAGATTTTAAATATGATTATATAACAACGAAACACTAACCTGGATCTTTAGCAATAAAGGTCAAAACCCGGTAGATTGAATTACCCAAATTATGTACCAATTCACTATTTACCTTTGCTTGCATATCTTCCCACGTAAATGACGTGTCTGATACCTACAGATGTGAACGATTAGAGAATTGTTATTTGTTATTGTTAATTAATAAAAATATAAAGTGGAAATGATTTGGCTGATCACATAATTAGTAATCATTTACCTCTGGTCTATTGGTTAACAAATAATATCGCCATACTTCGACAGGGATGTTTGTATCCTTGGCATCGTTTCCAAAGATGCCTATACCCTTACTTTTTGAGAACTTGCCTACACACACACACACAGTATTTGAATATACATATACATACATGAGATGATACAATAAGTTCCAGGTTAGCATTAATTAAACAAACCTTTATCATAGTTTAAGTACTCTGTAGCACTAATAGTCTTCATCATAGTCCAGTTCTCACCAGAACCGATAAGCGTAGAAGGAAACATTACCTGGAATAAATTTTCTCAGAGATAAACACAAAAATGCACTAACTTTTCCGAAAAAGGCTACATATATTGATAATGATGAAATCCTTGCTTGAAGATTAGACTTACAGTGTGGAATTGAACGTTATCCTTGCCCATAAACTGGTATAGCTCCACATTTTCAGGATTTTTCCACCACTTCTCCCACTCGGATGTGTAGCATTTAGTAATTGAGACATATCCAATAGGTGCATCAAACCATACATAAAAAACCTAGTGAGCATTGTATACAACCATAAGAAGATATACATGAAAAACAAATATAAAGTTGAAGGTTGCTACTTTGATACTTACAAATGAAGTTATCAACTACTATAATTACAATCAAGACCCATATACCAAAAATTGGGTCCATTGGGTCAACCATTTGGGTCCTGGTCTTGAGGAAACAAAGGGAATGGGTCCATTATGGACCCATCTTTAGTGCATTAATATATTAGAAGGTCCATTAGACCCGCTGAAACCCATTTCCAATATGAAAAAGTTTAAAAAATAATAAACTTATAAAATAAAAAGATAGAAAATCTAATAAAATTGATGAAAATAAAAAAATAAAATTAATTTTTTTTTAAAAAAGTGAAAAAATTATAAGAAGCTAAATAAAATTTTTTTAAAAATTATTAGAGAAAATGGGTCTCTACCCGACCCAACCCGTTTGGACCCGACCCGTTTGACCATGACCTGTTTTGACCCAAACCCGACCCATTTGTCAGGCTTCTATAATATAGATATAGCAGAAGGACAAACAATGTCCCTACCTTGTCTTTGATAATTTCAGCAGGGACAGGGACACCCCACTTCAAATCTCTTGTAATACAACGCGCCCTTAATCCTTCTTTCAACAATCTATTTGTCTCACGAATGGCATTTGGACTCCATGAGCCACTCACTGACATTTTGTTGATGTATTCCCCAACTTTGTCTTGCAACCGATCGAGTTTAAGAAACAAGTGATTCGTGTCACATGTACGAGGGCTGCTCCCACAGACCTAACAGCAAACGAAATGGAGTTATACACAAGAATGGGAATAAAGTTAAAAAGGTGACATACTGACAATAGATTTACCTTGCATCTAGGATTAATAAGTTCTATTGAATTTAACTGATTTCCACATTTTTCACATTGATCACCTCTCGCAGAATCATAATTACAATTTGGCTTTGGGCAGCCGCCCTCAACAAATCGATCGGCTAAAAACTTGCTACATGTATCACAGTAAGGCTGCAAAACAAGATCATTTGTGATTCACCATATTTCACAGAAAAAAAAGCTTACATCAGTTCACATTACAACCAGGGGCGAAAATATGAAGGACCGGGGGCACCCGCCCCAAGTGGTGGATTTGTAATTTTTAGTGCACAAAATTTGGATTTTTTGATTTTGCCCCCGGTAGATTCTTTTTTTGCCCCAAAGTCTCCATCTTCTGCCCCCAAAGTCTCCATATTTTTCCCAAAAGCCTCCCGATTTTGACCCAAAACCTCCATAATTTGCCCAAAAAACCTCCAAATTTTGCCTAAGAACTCCAAATTTTGCGCCGAAAACTCCATATTTTTCCCAAAAAAAGTTGCTACGTTTTTTAAAAAAAAATTCGCCCCCAGTTAAAAAAATATTCCTGCTTCCGCCACTGATTACAACCAACGATAGCCACACACCTGCTGAATTGTCTCCTCAGAAATTAATTCATTCTTCATCAAATCCATAAATATCTCTTGGCAAACTTCAGTCTGCTCGGAAGTAGAAGTTCTCCCGAATTTATCAAAACTTATATTAAACCAATCATACACTTCTTTATGAATCGCATGATACCTAAAATAACATAATTAAAAACAACATCAACACAACAACTACAATAAACCCTAACATATCATTCTTATTTACTAAAAGTCAATTACTTGTCACAAATTTTTTCAGGAGTACAATTTTCTTGCAAAGCCTTGACCTCTGTAGTTGTTCCGTACTCATCTGTACCGCCTATGTAAATGGCGTTGTATCCTCTTATTCCACAATACCTAGCAAACACATCTCCACTCAACACGCCTACATACAAAATAACGAATCACAAATTAAGTTCATAGCTGATTAAATTACACAATTAATTGAAGTATACTTGATAAACTTACAGCCGATAATGTTTCCAAGGTGAGGCACATTATTGACGTACGGAAGGGCGCTAGTGATTAAGATGTTTCGTTTGCCAGCTATCGGAAGCTTCGCCGGTTTCCGACTGTCTACGGCGACGGTAGGTGTATCTCCCATTATTACGGCGCTTTATTAGGGCTTAGGTTTTAGATTGGGAGCGATTAAATAATGAAAGTCGGGGCTTTTAGCTGATTGTAATGTTGTATAATGAGAGTCTGCACTCAATTCACGTTGGGGGTCTATCACGACGAAGAATAAGTGCGATTATTTGGGATGAAGAATTTGAATATATGTAGGGTTTTATCACTCAGTTCCCGTTAGGGTTTTATTGCTTCGGCTTGCTTTGGGCCCAAGTAATTTAAAATAATTTAAAAGAAGCTTCGAATTCGCGGGCTTTTGAACTGAGATTTTTTATTTCACGCTCTTAATTACTCCGTAGTTAGAGCACGTAGATTTTTCAATTTGAGACCCTAAAATTGACTAACGTGTAAGAGCACAAGGTGTCTGTGTCGATTTTTCAGTGTCAATTTCAGTGTCCATTTTTGACACTAAAATTGACTGACAGTATGTAAGTTGGAGGTGTCCACAGTGTCGATTTCAGTGTCCATTTTTTATTTTTTATTTTTTTAAATTGAATTTTAAATATTGTATTTAACTAATTTAATATAAAAACAAAATAATTGATTAAAATTCATAAAATAAACTATTACATTAATTAAAATTCATAAAATAAACCATTACATTTATTAAAATTCATAAAATAAACTAATACGTAATAAAATTCATAGGTCGTCACGAAGATCCCACAAATGTTCAATCAAATCAGATCGTATGCCTTCATGCACTTCTCTATCACGTAACTCCCTCGTTCTTCTTGCTCGAGCGTCGCACCTATCGATCCACGTACGTTGTATATGTTGGACGGGCTCAACTACCCAATCATTCTCAGCAAGGTTGTATCCATTGTCTTCGATAATGATGTTGTGTATCACGATGCAGGTGTACATTAGTTGTCTCATTATATTCACCTCGTAAGCTCGTGCGGGTTGCTGAAGAATATGCCAACGGCCTTGTAGGATCCCAAACGTTCTTTCAACATCTTTGCGAGCACTCGCTTGTTTCTTTGTAAAGTAAGTACGTTTTTCGTCAACGGCACTTGAAAATCCCTTAACAAATGCCGCCCAAGTTGGGTAAATACCGTCAGCTAAATAATACCCCCTGCTATAATGAACCCCGTTTATTTGATAAGGAACGTCAGGCATTTCCTCATTAAGCATTGAGTTGAACAAATCACTAGTGTTTAGCACATTAATATCGTTGTTTGAACCCGCTACACCAAAATACGCATGCCAAATCCAATTATCATACGAGGCGACCGCTTCAAGCATAATAGTTGGATGATTGTGATCACCTCGCATATACTGTCCTCTCCACGTAACTGGACATTTTGCCCATGCCCAGTGCATACAATCTATACTGCCCAACATGCCCGGAAAACCATGAATCCTTTCATGACCTTCATACAAACGATGAATGTCATGCAAAGTAGGCTCTCTTAGGTACACGTTAGCATACAAATCAATGATACACCTACAAAAGTTGTGTAGAGATTCCCGAGCAACTCGTTCGGACATTTGAAGATACTCATCCAACGCATCCTGTGTATAACCGTATGCTAGCTGACGTAGCGCGGCTGTCATCTTCAAATGTGGGCTAATACTCCACTTACCACGTGAATCTTGTCTTCGATGAAACCATCTAAAATAATACGGCAATGGATTTGCTGAGTAGCTTAGAATATCATTCATAATCCTAAGAAAAAAACGTCGCCGCATTCGAAATCTTCGTTTGAAATTATCAGCCGAATATTTGCAACCCTCGTTAAAATAATCGTCCATCAAACGATCATGTGCTTCATAATGATTTCGACGTATATAACGACGTGAGTTAACTTCTTCTTCACCGGATAAATTTTCAATTACGTTTATTGTGTACTTCGTGAACGAGTCGCCGGAAGAACTCGAAGAAGACGACATATTTTGGGAAAAAGATAAAAAAAAATTGATGAATAAAGATATAAAATGTGGTGAAAGGTGAATAATGAGTGTGTGTGTTAAAATGTTAAAATGTAGTGTTATTTATAGTGTAAAAAGGAAGAAAGAAAAAAAAAAGAAGCCAAAACTAGCCGTTAAACGGCTAGTTTTTTCAAAATTCAAACAATTGATCCTTTGGAACTCAGCGTCGGATTGTGGAGGTTGGAAATCGACGGCGGGATCGACGCCGTGTCGGTGTCGACCCACCGTCGATCCCGGGGTCGATTTTGGGTTGACGGTCGATTTCAGAGTGGACACCGAGTGCTCTAATGTCTTTCGGTTGTTTATTTGTATTTATTATTATTATTATTATTATTATTATTATTATTATTATTATTATTATTACATTTAACTAAATTAATTTTATATTTATATTTAATTACTTTATTTTCTATAAAATAAAATTAATACTTAAGTAAAAATAAAATTAATACTTAACATTACATTAAAAGAGAATTAAATGTTACATTAATAATAAAAAATATTAAAAATACAATTACATAAATTTAAAATACGAAGTACAATTAAATAAATAAATAAATTAATAATTTAAAGTTTTTTTAATCTTGTCATTACTAACATATCCCTAATTACTACTTTCGTAATTAATCTCGAAAAATATATTCTTATAATACAATTCAATTCGTTCCGAGCGTATAATTATTTTTTCGAGTATTTCGGGCCATTTGTCTTAGTCTTTAAGAGACATGAATACCTCCAAGTCTCCATGTAGTGACCCGAACTTTTCCATGTTTATATATATTAATTGAGATTGATATTTACATGATTAAATGTTTCCAACATGTTAAGCAATCAAACTTGTTAAGACTTGATTAATTGAAATATGTTTCATATAGACAATTGACCACCCAAGTTGATCGGTGATTCACGAACGTTAAAACTTGTAAAAACTATATGATGACATATATATGGATATATATATATATATAGTTAACATGATACTATGATAAGAAAACATATCATAAAGTATATTAACAATGAACTACATATGTAAAAACAAGACTACTAACTTAATGATTTTTAAACGAGACATATATGTAACGATTATCGTTGTAAAGACATTTAATGTATATATATCATATTAAGAGATATTCATACATGATAATATCATGATAATATAATAATTTAAAATCTCATTTGATATTATAAACATTGGGTTAACAACATTTAACAAGATCGTTAACCTAAAGGTTTCAAAACAACACTTACATGTAACGACTAACGATGACTTAACGACTCAGTTAAAATGTATATACATGTAGTGTTTTAATATGTATTTATACACTTTTGAAAGACTTCAAGACACTTATCAAAATACTTCTACTTAACAAAAATGCTTACAATTACATCCTCGTTCAGTTTCATCAACAATTCTACTCGTATGCACCCGTATTCGTACTCGTACAATACACAGCTTTTAGATGTATGTACTATTGGTATATACACTCCAATGATCAGCTCTTAGCAGCCCATGTGAGTCACCTAACACATGTGGGAACCATCATTTGGCAACTAGCATGAAATATCTCATAAAATTACAAAAATATGAGTAATCATTCATGACTTATTTACATGAAAACAAAATAACATATCCTTTATATCTAATCCATACACCAACGACCAAAAACACCTACAAACACTTTCATTCTTCAATTTTCTTCATCTAATTGATCTCTCTCAAGTTCTATCTTCAAGTTCTAAGTGTTCTTCATAAATTCCAAAAGTTCTAGTTTCATAAAATCAAGAATACTTTCAAGTTTGCTAGCTCACTTCCAATCTTGTAAGGTGATCATCCAACCTCAAGAAATCTTTGTTTCTTACAGTAGGTTATCATTCTAATACAAGGTAATAATCATATTCAAACTTTGGTTCAATTTCTATAACTATAACAATCTTATTTCAAGTGATGATCTTACTTGAACTTGTTTTCGTGTCATGATTCTGCTTCAAGAACTTCGAGCCATCCAAGGATCCATTGAAGCTAGATCCATTTTTCTCTTTTCCAGTAGGTTTATCCAAGGAACTTAAGGTAGTAATGATGTTCATAACATCATTCGATTCATACATATAAAGCTATCTTATTCGAAGGTTTAAACTTGTAATCACTAGAACATAGTTTAGTTAATTCTAAACTTGTTCGCAAACAAAAGTTAATCCTTCTAACTTGACTTTTAAAATCAACTAAACACATGTTCTATATCTATATGATATGCTAACTTAATGATTTAAAACCTGGAAACACGAAAAACACCGTAAAACCGGATTTACGCCGTCGAAGCAACACCGCGGGCTGTTTTGGGTTAGTTAATTAAAAACTATGATAAACTTTGATTTAAAAGTTGTTATTCTGAGAAAATAATTTTTATTATGAACATGAAACTATATCCAAAAATTATGGTTAAACTCAAAGTGGAAGTATGTTTTCTAAAATGGTCATCTAGACGTCGTTCTTTCGACTGAAATGACTACCTTTAAAAAACGACTTGTAACTTATTTTTCCGACTATAAACCTATACTTTTTTGTTTATATTCATAAAATAGAGTTCAATATGAAACCATAGCAATTTGATTCACTCAAAACGGATTTAAAATGAAGAAGTTATGGGTAAAACAAGATTGGATAATTTTTCTCATTTTAGCTACGTGAAAATTGGTAACAAATCTATTCCAACCATAACTTAATCAACTTGTATTATATATTATGTAATCTTGAGATACCATAGACACGTATACAATGTTTCGACCTATCATGTCGACACATCTATATATATTTCGGAACAACCATAGACACTCTATATGTGAATGTTGGAGTTAGCTATACAGGGTTGAGGTTGATTCCAAAATATATATAGTTTGAGTTGTGATCAATACTGAGATACGTATACACTGGGTCGTGGATTGATTCAAGATAATATTTATCGATTTATTTCTGTACATCTAACTGTGGACAACTAGTTGTAGGTTACTAACGAGGACAGCTGACTTAATAAACTTAAAACATCAAAATATATTAAAAGTGTTGTAAATATATTTTGAACATACTTTGATATATATGTATATATTGTTATAGGTTCGTGAATCAACCAGTGGCCAAGTCTTACTTCCCGACGAAGTAAAAATCTGTGAAAGTGAGTTATAGTCCCACTTTTAAAATCTAATATTTTTGGGATGAGAATACATGCAGGTTTTATAAATGATTTACAAAATAGACACAAGTACGTGAAACTACATTCTATGGTTGAATTATCGAAATCGAATATGCCCCTTTTTATTAAGTCTGGTAATCTAAGAATTAGGGAACAGACACCCTAATTGACGCGAATCCTAAAGATAGATCTATTGGGCCTAACAAACCCCATCCAAAGTACCGGATGCTTTGGTACTTCGAAATTTATATCATATCCGAAGGGTGTCCCGGAATGATGGGGATATTCTTATATATGCATCTTGTTAATGTCGGTTACCAGGTGTTCACCATATGAATGATTTTTATCTCTATGTATGGGATGTGTATTGAAATATGAAATCTTGTGGTCTATTGTTACGATTTGATATATATAGGTTAAACCTATAACTCACCAACATTTTTGTTGACGTTTTAAGCATGTTTATTCTCAGGTGATTATTAAGAGCTTCCGCTGTCGCATACTTAAATAAGGACGAGAATTGGAGTCCATGCTTGTATGATATTGTGTAAAAACTGCATTCAAGAAACTTATTTTGTTGTAACATATTTGTATTGTAAACCATTATGTAATGGTCGTGTGTAAACAGGATATTTTAGATTATCATTATTTAATAATCTACGTAAAGCTTTTTAAACCTTTATTGATGAAATAAAGGTTATGGTTTGTTTTAAAATGAATGCAGTCTTTGAAAAACGTCTCATATAGAGGTCAAAACCTCACAACGAAATCAATTAATATGGAACGTTTTTAATCAATAAGAACGGGACATTTCAGTTGGTATCCGAGCGTTGGTCTTAGAGAACCAGAAAATTTGCATTAGTGTGTCTTATCGAGTTTGTTAGGATGCATTAGTGAGTCTGGACTTCGACCGTGTTTTCTTTAAAAATGATTGCTTAACATTTTTGTTGGAAACTATATATTTTTAACATATGAATATTATGTGATATATTAATCTCTTAACGTGTTTGATATTATGTGATAGATGTCTACCTCTAGGACAAGTCCCATTGACTCACCTAATAATAATGAAGAGTCAAATGTAAATTGGAATGATTTGTGGACTGATTCACAAGTTCCCGAAGAGGAACCGGAAGAAGAGTCGGAACCGGAAGAAGAATCGGAACCGGAAGAAGAATCGGAACCGGATGAAGAAATAGAACCGGTGGGGGAAATAATAAAACGGTTAAGTAAAAGAAAATCCTCAACCAACCGACCAAAGTTAATTATGGTCAATGGTGTTTCCGCCAAGGAAGCAAAATATTGGGAGGATTACCAATTCTCCGATGAATCGGATTCCGACGAGAATTCCGATGATGTTATAGAAATTACCCCAACTGAATTTAAAAAGGCAAAAGAAAATAATAAGGGAAAGGGCATAAAAATAGAGAAATCTAATTCCAACCCCGATGAACTTTATATGTATCGTCAACCCCCGAAGTCCTTAAGTTGTAACAATGACCCGGGAACCTCTAAACCACCAGATTTTTCTAAACCAATGTGGACAACAACGGCTCGTATTAGGGGAACATCATATATCCCTAGAAACTTGGCAAAACGAACCAAAACCGAAGAAGAAGAAACGAGCGAGTCGGAATAAGATAGTTGTATTCGTGTGGTGTAATATATGTAATATAGTGTTCTTATGCTTTATGATATATGTAAAAATTGCTTGTATTAATAAGTATTTTTTTTTATGAAACTAACTCTTGTCTATTTTACAGTTTAAAAACACAAAATGGATAGACAACCCAATATTTTAAGAGACCTACCCGAAGACATGATTGATGAAATCTTGTCTAGAGTCGGCCAGAATTCTTCGGCACAACTATTTAAGGCGAGATCAGTTTGTAAGACATTCGAAGAACGTTCCAAGAATGTCTTGGTTTATAAGAGACTTTCGTTTGAAAGATGGGGGATATCACATTGGGAAACCCATAAGTTACGATGTGTTTACTTTGACGCATATATTGCGGGGAACCCAAATGCTATTTTACGCAACGGATTAAGAAATTATTTTGACTCAATATATCCGAATATTGGACTTCGTGATTTAGAAAAAGCGGCTAACATGCAACATAAAGAAGCATGTTATGCTTACGGATTAGTAATGTTCGCTTCTCACCAAAGTGAGAACAAGAACATCGGGCTACAACTATTAAACAAAACGTTTCCACAAGTGATGGAGTCGGTAATTGGGGTAAGAAATGAGGTTTTTAGATTATTACGGGACTGTTGGACATTACGTAACCCTCGTCCCTTTGATGACGTTACAACACGCTGTCTTATCAACGGCCATAACGGTTATGTTGCACAAGACCAAGGATGGGAAGTAGTCCTAGTAAAACCAGAATGCATGACTTGTTTCTGGACGTATGAATTACGTGTCTTTATTGCCTTTGCTGAACGACTTGTGTACTAGCTAGAATTGTCTTCACAACTATCTTGTATCAAAGTTATTGTGTGCTATATTTCATGCTTTATGTAAAATAAGCGATATTGTAAGTTTGTAAAATATTGTATAAAAGTTTGAACGCGAAATATTATTACAATCAGTTTGTCATATAGAATTGTAGTAGTTGAATTGTATATTAGCTACTAAGTATGGACTTAACGGGTAGGTACTACCCGAATTTAAACTTATAAAACGCTAATATGAAGAAAAAGCTTTTATAAATGAGTTCATATTATGCTACGAAATACTATTAACTACTCTTAATATTCTGTATGATTAACTTGTTCCATTTAACTATTTTGAAGGAAATGGCACCGACTACTCGACACACCGTGAATATGAATGAAGAGGAATTCCGTACTTTTCTAGCTTCAAACATAGCCGCAGTACAGGCTGCGCTACATACCAACAATAACCTTGGATCTAGCAGTACAGGAAATCGTGTAGGATGCACCTACAAAGAATTCACTGCCTGCAAACCTTTGGAATTTGATGGAACCGAAGGACCAATCGGATTGAAACGGTGGACCGAGAAGGTTGAATCGGTGTTTGCCATAAGTAAGTGTACTGAAGAGGACAAAGTGAAGTACGCTACGCATACCTTCACAGGTTCTGCGTTAACATGGTGGAATACCTATCTAGAGCAAGTGGGACAAGATGATGCGTACGCACTACCGTGGTCAGCATTCAAGCACTTGATGAACGAGAAGTACCGTCCCAGAACCGAGGTCAATAAGCTCAAGACAGAACTTAGTGGGTTACGAACCCAAGGATTTGATATTACCACGTACGAAAGACGATTCACAGAATTGTGCCTATTGTGTCCGGGAGCATTCGAAGATGAGGAAGAGAAGATCGACGCGTTTGTGAAAGGATTACCGGAAAGAATCCAAGAAGATATAAGTTCACACGAGCCCGCCTCCATACAACAGGCATGTAGAATGGCTCACAAACTAGTGAACCAGATTGAAGAAAGAATTAAAGAACAGACTGCTGAAGAGGCCAATGTGAAGCAAGTCAAAAGAAAGTGGGAGGAAAACGGTGATAAGAATCACCAATACAACAACAGCAGCAATTACAACAATAATCGCAACAATTATCCCAACAATCGTAACATCAATCGCAACTACAACAAACGGACCAACAACAACAACAACAACAACAGCAACTACAACAATCATCCCAACAACAATAATAACCGCAACAACAACAACAATCAGAAGCAGCTATGCCAAAGGTGTGAAAAGAATCACTCGGGGTTCTGCACCAAATTTTGCAACAAGTGTAAAAGAAATGGTCATAGCGCGGCGAAGTGTGAGGTCTACGGACCAGGGGTTAATAGAACGAAAGGAACAAATGGTGTCGGAACGAGTAATGGCGGAGCAAGTAGTGTCGGAGCAAGTTATGCCAATGTAGTTTGTTATAAATGTGGAAAACCAGGCCACATTATTAGAAATTGCCCGAACCAGGAGAACACGAATGGACAAGGCCGCGGAAGAGTTTTCAATATTAATGCGGCAGAGGCACAGGAAGACCCGGAGCTTGTTACGGGTACGTTTCTTATTGACAATAAATCTGCTTACGTTTTATTTGATTCGGGTGCGGATAGAAGCTATATGAGTAGGGATTTTTGTGCTAAATTAAGTTGTCCATTGACGCCTTTGGATAGTAAATTTTTACTCGAATTAGCAAATGGTAAATTAATTTCAGCAGATAATATATGTCGGAATCGAGAAATTAAACTGGTTAGCGAAACATTTAAGATTGATTTGATACCAGTAGAGTTAGGGAGTTTTGATGTGATAATCGGTATGGACTGGTTGAAAGAAGTGAAAGCAGAGATCGTTTGTTACAAAAATGCAATTCGCATTATACGAGAAAAAGGAAAACCCTTAATGGTGTACGGAGAAAAGGGCAACACGAAGCTACATCTTATTAGTAATTTGAAGGCACAAAAACTAATAAGAAAAGGTTGCTATGCTGTTCTAGCACACGTCGAGAAAGTACAAACTGAAGAAAAGAGCATCAATGATGTTCCCATTGCAAAAGAATTTCCCGATGTATTTCCGAAAGAATTACCGGGATTACCCCCACATCGATCCGTTGAATTTCAAATAGATCTTGTACCAGGAGCTGCACCAATAGCTCGTGCTCCTTACAGACTCGCACCCAGCGAGATGAAAGAACTGCAAAGCCAATTACAAGAACTTTTAGAGCGTGGTTTCATTCAACCAAGCACATCACCGTGGGGAGCTCCTGTTTTGTTTGTCAAGAAGAAAGATGGTACATTCAGGTTGTGTATCGACTACCGAGAGTTGAACAAACTTACCATCAAGAACCGCTACCCACTACCGAGAATCGACGACTTATTTGATCAACTACAAGGCTCGTCTGTTTATTCAAAGATTGACTTACGTTCCGGGTATCATCAAATGCGGGTGAAAGAAGATGATATTCCAAAGACTGCTTTCAGAACACGTTACGGTCATTACGAGTTTATGGTCATGCCGTTTGGTTTAACTAATGCACCAGCTGTGTTCATGGACCTTATGAACCGAGTGTGTGGACCATACCTTGACAAGTTTGTCATTGTTTTCATTGATGACATACTTATTTACTCAAAGAATGACCAAGAACACGGTGAACATTTGAGAAAGGTGTTAGAAGTATTGAGGAAGGAAGAATTGTACGCTAAGTTTTCAAAGTGTGCATTTTGGTTGGAAGAAGTTCAATTCCTCGGTCACATAGTGAACAAAGAAGGTATTAAGGTGGATCCGGCAAAGATAGAAACTGTTGAAAAGTGGGAAACCCCGAAAACTCCGAAACACATACGCCAGTTTTTAGGACTAGCTGGTTACTACAGAAGGTTCATCCAAGACTTTTCCAGAATAGCAAAACCCTTGACTGCATTAACGCATAAAGGGAAGAAATTTGAATGGAATGATGAACAAGAGAAAGCGTTTCAGTTATTGAAGAAAAAGCTAACTACGGCACCTATATTGTCATTGCCTGAAGGGAATGATGATTTTGTGATTTATTGTGATGCATCAAAGCAAGGTCTCGGTTGTGTATTAATGCAACGAACGAAGGTGATTGCTTATGCGTCTAGACAATTAAAGATTCACGAACAAAATTATACGACGCATGATTTGGAATTAGGCGCGGTTGTTTTTGCATTAAAGACTTGGAGGCACTACTTATATGGGGTCAAAAGTATTATATATACCGACCACAAAAGTCTTCAACACATATTTAATCAGAAACAACTGAATATGAGGCAGCGTAGGTGGATTGAATTATTGAATGATTACGACTTTGAGATTCGTTACCACCCGGGGAAGGCAAATGTGGTAGCCGATGCCTTGAGCAGGAAGGACAGAGAACCCATTCGAGTAAAATCTATGAATATAATGATTCATAATAACATTACTACTCAAATAAAGGAGGCGCAACAAGGAGTTTTAAAAGAGGGAAATTTAAAGGATGAAATACCCAAAGGATCGGAGAAGCATCTTAATATTCGGGAAGACGGAACCCGGTATAGGGCTGAAAGGATTTGGGTACCAAAATTTGGAGATATGAGAGAAATGGTACTTAGAGAAGCTCATAAAACCAGATACTCAATACATCCTGGAACGGGGAAGATGTACAAGGATCTCAAGAAACATTTTTGGTGGCCGGGTATGAAAGCCGATGTTGCTAAATACATAGGAGAATGTTTGACATGTTCTAAGGTCAAAGCTGAGCATCAGAAACCATCAGGTCTACTTCAACAACCCGAAATCCCGGAATGGAATTGGGAAAACATTACCATGGATTTCATCACTAAATTGCCAAGGACTGCAAGTGGTTTTGATACTATTTGGGTAATAGTTGATCGTCTCACCAAATCAGCACACTTCCTGCCAATAAGAGAAGATGACAAGATGGAGAAGTTAGCACGACTGTATTTGAAGGAAGTCGTTTCCAGACATGGAATACCAATCTCTATTATCTCTGATAGGGATGGCAGATTTATTTCAAGATTCTGGCAGACATTACAGCAAGCATTAGGAACTCGTTTAGACATGAGTACTGCCTATCATCCACAAACTGATGGGCAGAGCGAAAGGACGATACAAACGCTTGAAGACATGCTACGAGCATGTGTTATTGATTTCGGAAACAGTTGGGATCGACATCTACCGTTAGCAGAATTTTCCTACAACAACAGCTACCATTCAAGCATTGAGATGGTGCCGTTTGAAGCACTTTATGGTAGAAAGTGCAGGTCTCCTATTTGTTGGAGTGAAGTGGGGGATAGAAAGATTACGGGTCCGGAGATTATACAAGAAACTACCGAGAAGATCATCCAAATTCAACAACGGTTGAAAACCGCCCAAAGTCGACAAAAGAGCTACGCTGACATTAAAAGAAAAGATATAGAATTTGAAACTGGAGAGATGGTCATGCTTAAAGTTGCACCTTGGAAAGGCGTTGTTCGATTTGGTAAACGAGGGAAATTAAATCCAAGGTATATTGGACCATTCAAGATTATTGATCGTGTCAGACCAGTAGCTTACCGACTAGAGTTACCTCAACAACTCGCGGCTGTACATAACACTTTCCACGTCTCGAATTTAAAGAAATGTTTTGCTAAAGAAGATCTTACTATTCCGTTAGATGAAATCCAAATCAACGAAAAACTTCAATTCATCGAAGAACCCGTCGAAATAATGGATCGTGAGGTTAAAAGACTTAAGCAAAACAAGATACCAATTGTTAAGGTTCGATGGAATGCTCGTAGAGGACCCGAGTTCACCTGGGAGCGTGAAGATCAGATGAAGAAGAAATACCCGCATCTATTTCCAGAAGATTCGTCAACACCTTCAACAGCTTAAAATTTCGGGACGAAATTTATTTAACGGGTAGGTACTGTAGTGACCCGAACTTTTCCATGTTTATATATATTAATTGAGATTGATATTTACATGATTAAATGTTTCCAACATGTTAAGCAATCAAACTTGTTAAGACTTGATTAATTGAAATATGTTTCATATAGACAATTGACCACCCAAGTTGATCGGTGATTCACGAACGTTAAAACTTGTAAAAACTATATGATGACATATATATGGATATATATATATATATATATATAGTTAACATGATACTATGATAAGAAAACATATCATAAAGTATATTAACAATGAACTACATATGTAAAAACAAGACTACTAACTTAATGATTTTTAAACGAGACATATATGTAACGATTATCGTTGTAAAGACATTTAATGTATATATATCATATTAAGAGATATTCATACATGATAATATCATGATAATATAATAATTTAAAATCTCATTTGATATTATAAACATTGGGTTAACAACATTTAACAAGATCGTTAACCTAAAGGTTTCAAAACAACACTTACATGTAACGACTAACGATGACTTAACGACTCAGTTAAAATGTATATACATGTAGTGTTTTAATATGTATTTATACACTTTTGAAAGACTTCAAGACACTTATCAAAATACTTCTACTTAACAAAAATGCTTACAATTACATCCTCGTTCAGTTTCATCAACAATTCTACTCGTATGCACCCGTATTCGTACTCGTACAATACACAGCTTTTAGATGTATGTACTATTGGTATATACACTCCAATGATCAGCTCTTAGCAGCCCATGTGAGTCACCTAACACATGTGGGAACCATCATTTGGCAACTAGCATGAAATATCTCATAAAATTACAAAAATATGAGTAATCATTCATGACTTATTTACATGAAAACAAAATAACATATCCTTTATATCTAATCCATACACCAACGACCAAAAACACCTACAAACACTTTCATTCTTCAATTTTCTTCATATAATTGATCTCTCTCAAGTTCTATCTTCAAGTTCTAAGTGTTCTTCATAAATTCCAAAAGTTCTAGTTTCATAAAATCAAGAATACTTTCAAGTTTGCTAGCTCACTTTCAATCTTGTAAGGTGATCATCCAACCTCAAGAAATCTTTGTTTCTTACAGTAGGTTATCATTCTAATACAAGGTAATAATCATATTCAAACTTTGGTTCAATTTCTATAACTATAACAATCTTATTTCAAGTGATGATCTTACTTGAACTTGTTTTCGTGTCATGATTCTGCTTCAAGAACTTCGAGCCATCCAAGGATCCATTGAAGCTAGATCCATTTTTCTCTTTTCCAGTAGGTTTATCCAAGGAACTTAAGGTATTAATGATGTTCATAACATCATTCGATTCATACATATAAAGCTATCTTATTCGAAGGTTTAAACTTGTAATCACTAGAACATAGTTTAGTTAATTCTAAACTTGTTCGCAAACAAAAGTTAATCCTTCTAACTTGACTTTTAAAATCAACTAAACACATGTTCTATATCTATATGATATGCTAACTTAATGATTTAAAACCTGGAAACACGAAAAACACCGTAAAACCGGATTTACGCCGTCAAAGCAACACCGCGGGCTGTTTTGGGTTAGTTAATTAAAAACTATGATAAACTTTGATTTAAAAGTTGTTATTCTGAGAAAATAATTTTTATTATGAACATGAAACTATATCCAAAAATTATGGTTAAACTCAAAGTGGAAGTATGTTTTCTAAAATGGTCATCTAGACGTCGTTCTTTCGACTGAAATGACTACCTTTACAAAAACGACTTGTAACTTATTTTTCCGACTATAAACCTATACTTTTTTGTTTAGATTCATAAAATAGAGTTCAATATGAAACCATAGCAATTTGATTCACTCAAAACGGATTTAAAATGAAGAAGTTATGGGTAAAACAAGATTGGATAATTTTTCTCATTTTAGCTACGTGAAAATTGGTAACAAATCTATTCCAACCATAACTTAATCAACTTGTATTATATATTATGTAATCTTGAGATACCATAGACACGTATACAATGTTTCGACCTATCATGTCGACACATCTATATATATTTCGGAACAACCATAGACACTCTATATGTGAATGTTGGAGTTAGCTATACAGGGTTGAGGTTGATTCCAAAATATATATAGTTTGAGTTGTGATCAATACTGAGATACGTATACACTGGGTCGTGGATTGATTCAAGATAATATTTATCGATTTATTTCTGTACATCTAACTGTGGACAACTAGTTGTAGGTTACTAACGAGGACAGCTGACTTAATAAACTTAAAACATCAAAATATATTAAAAGTGTTGTAAATATATTTTGAACATACTTTGATATATATGTATATATTGTTATAGGTTCGTGAATCAACCAGTGGCCAAGTCTTACTTCCCGATGAAGTAAAAATCTGTGAAAGTGAGTTATAGTCCCACTTTTAAAATCTAATATTTTTGGGATGAGAATACATGCAGGTTTTATAAATGATTTACAAAATAGACACAAGTACGTGAAACTACATTCTATGGTTGAATTATCGAAATCGAATATGCCCCTTTTTATTAAGTCTGGTAATCTAAGAATTAGGGAACAGACACCCTAATTGACGCGAATCCTAAAGATAGATCTATTGGGCCTAACAAACCCCATCCAAAGTACCGGATGCTTTAGTACTTCGAAATTTATATCATATCCGAAGGGTGTCCCGGAATGATGGGGATATTCTTATATATGCATATTGTTAATGTCGGTTACCAGGTGTTCACCATATGAATGATTTTTATCTCTATGTATGGGATGTGTATTGAAATATGAAATCTTGTGGTCTATTGTTACGATTTGATATATATAGGTTAAACCTATAACTCACCAACATTTTTGTTGACGTTTTAAGCATGTTTATTCTCAGGTGATTATTAAGAGCTTCCGCTGTCGCATACTTAAATAAGGACGAGAATTGGAGTCCATGCTTGTATGATATTGTGTAAAAACTGCATTCAAGAAACTTATTTTGTTGTAACATATTTGTATTGTAAACCATTATGTAATGGTCGTGTGTAAACAGGATATTTTAGATTATCATTATTTAATAATCTACGTAAAGCTTTTTAAACCTTTATTGATGAAATAAAGGTTATGGTTTGTTTTAAAATGAATGCAGTCTTTGAAAAACGTCTCATATAGAGGTCAAAACCTCGCAACGAAATCAATTAATATGGAACGTTTTTAATCAATAAGAACGGGACATTTCACTCCATCCCAATATGCAAACTTGGACGCCACGAAATCTAACATTTTGTCTTAAATAATCCAACAAACGCGATAAACTAAAGCCAGTGATAACAACATTTTCCAACCTGTATTTTGAACTACCGTAGTATCTCATCATGTCTTCGTCATAAAATCACCGGAATGAACGTTGAAAGTAACGACACAATTAGCCATGAAAAAATTTAAAGTGTTTTAGTGAGAATGTATATCAAAATGTATTTTAATGGGAGTGTATAAATGTGTGTATAAAATATGAAATAGTTATGTGTTTATATAGGTACACAACAGTGTCAATCATATATCATATAATCTGATTTAAAACATTCCAAATATTCTTTGTACTCTGGACTCGGGTATTTAGCTATATCCATAATTATACTCTCCAGGTCATGATTCAGCCCTTTGAATGCAGTCTTTTATTTTACTCGATTTCATACTTTATTTGTAAACACATAATCGAAGAACAAATGCTTATGGGAATCCTTTTGTTGATTACAAAATACACAATTGTATTGCTTGTTTGAGTATCATCTTTGTAATCATTCTTAAGTAGTCAATCTTTCTTGTATTGTCAACCACAATACAAAGACATATTTAGGGTTAAAATTGACTAAACCAAACCACTTTATTCCAACTTACTTTAATTGGAGCACCTCTCAGATCAATTCAAGTTTGCTTAGTCTAAATTGAACACCCTTATTTGCATTAGTAATCCACGTCGTTTCATCCTTTCTATCATCAAGTCTGGGTACCACCCAAAGTTAACAGTGCTAGGTATTTCTCATTCCAGTCTGTAGGCCAGGTCCAATGCTTGTTAGCTATTATTCCTACAACCCTTTGTATCATCCTGTAACCTTGCATCATATCTTTCCCTTCCTGGTATAATATTCACCGGTGGTCAGTGGCGGAAGCATAAAATTTTTGCACCGAGGGCAAAAAAAAATTTAAAGCGTAGCAATTTTTTTGGGCAAAATATGAAGATTTTTGAGCAAAATTTTGACGTTTTTGAGCAAAATTTGGAGGTTTTTTTGCAAAATTTAGAGATTTTGGGGCAAAATATGGAGGCTTTTGGGGCAAATTATGGAGAGTTATGGGCAAAGTAAAAAATCCACCGGGGGCAAAATCGAAAAATCCAAAATTTTTACACTAAAAATTGCAAATTCACTGGGGGCGGCTGCCCCCCTCTGCCACTGCCGGTGGTCCGAGATTGGACCACTTATCTTACCTAGCTGATATTTATTGGCCATTACCCAGTTTCCACATTAGATGCGATTAACTCTCTCTCTTAAACATAGCATTTGTTTCCACCCTCAGCTATCTGCACTACTATCTCCAACCTCCTAGATGCGTTTCCTTTCAGTTTTATGATATCCACCCATCTGTACCAGAGTGAAACTTTTATAGCAATTATTTTCCATAGCTGTTTCACTATCAAGATTTCATTCCATTCTTTCAACGGCTTAATCCCATACCACCCTGATCCTTAGGCTTACAAACTAGTTTCCATGCAATCTTTGCTCTCCCGAGTTCAGTGTGGAGTTCTATAGGAAGCTTTTCATAATCTTTTCAATATCATTAATAACTTCTTTAGGAATCATATACACTGATGCCCAATAATAATCTACTTTTATGATTGATCACAAACAACCAAATTGTTATTAAAATATATTGCAAATAGTTAGCCGGTAACGAGAGATTGGTCGTAATGTTGTACTGTGAATAAATATCTTGGACCAGGCTTGGGCCAAAATGATTTCAAGCTAGAACATTGAATAAGTTTGGGTAAAATGAATTGCTAAGATACTTCGGTTGGGCTAAATGATGAACTACTAAACCCTGATACACGTTAATTATGTGGAATAACTCTTTACGTAGTATGAATCTATAAGTTCTAATTGAGTTAAGGGTAATTTAAATATTGTATGTCTATTTGATAAATAGGATAAAATTTACTCAAATGAATCTAATAAAATAATAGTACTCCGTAATAGAATAACCAAAAAGGTTATATCTAGGCAAGGAATTGGGCAATGAGTAACCAACCTAACGTAATTAATTTGAGGCTGTAACCAACCTCAGAGCCTTGTTCCATGCTTTTTTCCAATTGATATAGATGTTAATAAAATTATATATGAATAAAATTATAAAAAAATTGATATAGATGTTCCATGCTTTGGCATCAATATTATTCACGACATGTTTGAGTTATAAAAATGGATTCAAATTATATATAGTATGCTTAAACGTAACTCTAAGAACTACGTTTAGTTTTTTCCAAAAAAAATAAAAATAAAATGACAGGCAATAGTTGGCTTCTGACTAAGGCCATGTTTGTTTTTGACTTACTTAATGATATGAAACTTAATATAAAAGGTCACGAAGGGGTATTTGTTTTTTACTTATTAAATAAGACGCGACTTAATAAAAAAACTGAATTAAGTGTGAATTTCTATTTAAGCTCTTACTTTTTAATAACTGCTTTATAACTGCTCACATATAGGATCAATTTAGTAACTTTAATTATTCAGGGAATTTTTCAGCACATAAAACAAACACTAATTATTTAGTTATCACTTATTCCTCTCAGACATCATATATCCGTTCAGATTCAGCACTTAATAAGAAAAAAAACAAACGGGCCATAATAAGAGTTGGTTAAGCAGTTACAATTTTGATTAATTGTGGTACAAATTGTTTCTTCTAAATCCAATTGTTCATTCTAGTAACTTGCAATGCTCATTGTGTGGTGGTTCCTCCGTACAGGGTATGTTCAACCGCTTCCTCACACTAGGTTGTTTCAAGACTGATTTAATAAAAGCAAACTTAATTAGATAAAAATGTTATATATAATAAAGAAATTTATAAAAACTTACAAAATAAAAAGGTAACATGGACAAGAACTGAAATTACAATAGAGACATGAGAAAATACCTATCGTATGCAAGATCCAACTGTTGAAATTTAATCGGATGGTGTTGTTTCTGAGAGCGATATCCATTCATGTGGGGGATTGTTGGAAAATTATCAACTTTTGAGTAAATTTACCCAAACTTTGGACTTAAATATCTATATGTATATGACATATTTATGAGCGATATTTTATATGGTTACGTAGCTCTTGACAAGGGCTTTGCAATGATATATTAAGTGTCCAAAGTTACATAGTGGTGAATGAGATATCGTGGTTCAAAGTGAGGTCTTTGCTGCTGGAAATTGAGGGAAAGATGAGGGTTTTGGGTCAGTTTTGCACCTAACCCTTGACCCACCAACTGTGTTTTCTTTTATGAAATATGTATGGTGTCATTTACACGTATTATGAGCATTATTGATGTGGGTTAGGTTAACCTAATACACTAGCTTTAGTCAAAGTGGAGTTACTTATTTGGTGTATAAATAGACACCATCTTGCTCTTTGGTAAGACACACCAAAAATTGCTTAGCAAGAAAAACACACTCACAATCTCTAGTTTGCTCTCTCGGTTTCTGTAGTGACCCGAACTTTTCCATGTTTATATATATTAATTGAGATTGATATTTACATGATTAAATGTTTCCAACATGTTAAGCAATCAAACTTGTTAAGACTTGATTAATTGAAATATGTTTCATATAGACAATTGACCACCCAAGTTGACCGGCGATTCACGAACGTTAAAACTTGTAAAAACGACATGACGATATATATATGGATATACATATGGTTAACATGAGATTATGATAAGTAAGTATCTCCATAAGTATATTAACAATGAGTTATATACATATAAACAAGACTACTAACTTAAGGATTTCGAAACGAGACATATATGTAACGATTATCGTTGTAACGACATTTAAATGTATATATATATCATATTAAGATATATTAATATATCATAATATCATGATAATATCATGATAATATAATAATTTAACATCTCATTAGATATAATAAACAATGGGTTAACAACATTAAATGAGATCGTTAACTTAAAGGTTTCAAAACAACACTTACATGTAACGACTAACGATGACTTAATGACTCAGTTAAAATGTATATACATGTAGTGTATTTAGATGTATTAAAATACTTTTGGAAGACTTCAAGACATATATCAAAACACTCATACTTAACGAAAATGGTTACAGTTACTTTCCCATTCTTTTCTTTCATCAAGAATTCTAGTCGTATTCTTATCCGTATTATACACAGCTTCAAAACGTACTTACTATGGGTATATACCAATAGGAACTAGCATGTGATTCCACTCTTGATTATATCATGTATGACTAATCAATTTTAACTTCTACCATGAGCTAGTCAACTAACTAGAACTCCTTTTAACCCCACTCACCACTCACCAATTACCACTCATCATTCACTCCATTTCACTTCCAATTCTCTTTCTAATTCTCTCTCAACACACACACACACACTATTATGAACGTGTTTTTCCAGTAGTTAATCATCATCTTCATCAAAAATCACTTCAAGAATCAAGCTATAATCATCATAGGAAGAACACTTCAAGAACACTTCAAAAATCCCTTCAAGTTTACTAATTTACTTCCAAGCTTTCTAATCCATTCCAAGTAATCATCTAAGATCAAGAAACCTTTGTTATATACAGTAGGTTATCTTTCTTATTCAAGGTAATATTCATATTCAAACTTTGATTCAATTTCTATAACTATAAACTATCTTAATTCGAGTAAAAATCTTACTTGAACTTGTTTTTGTGTCATGATCCTACTTCAAGAACTTTCAAGCCATCCAAGATCCTTTGAAGCTAGATCATTTCTTGTCACTTCCAGTAGGTTTACCTACTAAACTTGAGGTAGTAATGATGTTCATAACATCATTCGATTCATATATATAAAACTATCTTATTCGAAGGTTTAAACTCGTAATCACTAGAACATAGTTTAGTTAATTCTAAACTTGTTCGCAAACAAAAGTTAATCCTTCTAACTTGACTTTTAAAATTAACTAAACACATGTTCTATATCTATATGATATGCTAACTTAATGATTTAAAACCTGGAAACACGAAAAACACCGTAAAACCGGATTTACGCCGTCGTAGTAACACCGCGGGCTGTTTTGGGTTAGTTAATTAAAAACTATGATAAACTTTGATTTAAAAGTTGTTATTCTGAGAAAATGATTTTTATTATGAACATGAAACTATATCCAAAAATTATGGTTAAACTCAAAGTGGAAGTATGTTTTCTAAAATGGTCATCTAGACGTCGTTCTTTCGACTGAAAGGACTACCTTTACAAAAACGACTTGTAACTTATTTTTCCGTCTATAAACCTATACTTTTTATGTTTAGATTCATAAAATAGAGTTCAATATGAAACCATAGCAATTTGATTCACTCAAAATGGATTTAAAATGAAGAAGTTATGGGTAAAACAAGATTGGATAATTTTTCTCATTTTAGCTACGTGAAAATTGGTAACAAATCTATTCCAACCATAACTTAATCAACTTGTATTGTATATTATGTAATCTTGAGATACCATAGACACGTATACAATGTTTCGACCTATCATGTCGACACATCTATATATATTTCGGAACAACCATAGACACTCTATATGTGAATGTTGGAGTTAGCTATACAGGGTTGAGGTTGATTCCAAAATATGTATAGTTTGAGTTGTGATCAATACTGAGATACGTATACACTGGGTCGTGGATTGATTCAAGATAATATTTATCAATTTATTTCTGTATATCTAACTGTGGACAACTAGTTGTAGGTTACTAACGAGGACAGCTGACTTAATAAACTTAAAACATCAAAATATATTAAAAGTGTTGTAAATATATTTTGAACATACTTTGATATATATGTATATATTGTTATAGGTTAGTGAATCAACCAGTGGCCAAGTCTTACTTTCCGACGAAGTAAAAATCTGTAAAAGTGAGTTATAGTCCCACTTTTAAAATCTAATATTTTTGGGATGAGAATACATGCAGGTTTTATAAATGATTTACAAAATAGACACAAGTACGTGAAACTACATTCTATGGTTGAATTATCGAAATCGAATATGCCCCTTTTTATTAAGCCTGGTAATCTAAGAATTAGGGAACAGACACCCTAATTGACGCGAATCCTAAAGATAGATCTATTGGGCCTAACAAACCCCATCCAAAGTACCGGATGCTTTAGTACTTCGAAATTTATATCATATCCGAAGGGTGTCCCGGAATGATGGGGATATTCTTATATATGCATCTTGTTAATGTCGGTTACCAGGTGTTCACCATATGAATGATTTTTATCTCTATGTATGGGATGTGTATTGAAATATGAAATCTTGTGGTCTATTGTTACGATTTGATATATATAGGTTAAACCTATAACTCACCAACATTTTTGTTGACGTTTTAAGCATGTTTATTCTCAGGTGATTATTAAGAGCTTCTGCGGTCGCATACTTAAATAAGGACGAGATTTGGAGTCCATGCTTGTATGATATTGTGTAAAAACTGCATTCAAGAAACTTATTTTGTTGTAATATATTTGTATTGTAAACCATTATGTAATGGTCGTGTGTAAACAGGATATTTTAGATTATCATTATTTGATAATCTACGTAAAGCTTTTTAAACCTTTATTGATGAAATAAAGGTTATGGTTTGTTTTAAAATGAATGTAGTCTTTGAAAAACGTCTCATATAGAGGTCAAAACCTCGCAACGAAATCAATTAATATGGAACGTTTTTAATCAATAAGAACGGGACATTTCAGTTGGTATCCGAGCGTTGGTCTTAGAGAACCAGAATTTTGCATTAGTGTGTCTTATCTAGTTTGTTAGGATGCATTAGTGAGTCTGGACTTCGACCGTGTTTACTTGAAAAATGATTGCTTAACAAATTTTGTTGGAAACTATATATTTTTAACATGTGAATATTATGTGATATATTAATCTCTTAACGCGTTTGATATTATGTGATAGATGTCTACCTCTAGAACAAGTCCCATTGACTCACCTAATAATAATGAAGAGTCAAATGTAAATTGGAATGATTCGTGGACTGATTCACAAGTTCCCGAAGAGGAACCGGAAGAAGAGTCGGAACCGGAAGAAGAATCGGAACCGGATGAAGAAATAGAACCGGTGGGGGAAATAATAAAACGGTTAAGTAAAAGAAAATCCTCAACCAACTGACCAAGGTTAATTATGGTCAATGGTGTTTCCGCCAAGGAAGCAAAATATTGGGAGGATTACCAATTCTCCGATGAATCGGATTCCGACGAGAATTCCGATGATGTTATAGAAATTACCCCAACTGAATTTAAAAAGGCAAAAGAAAATAATAAGGGAAAGGGCATAAAAATAGAGAAATCTAATTCCAACCCCGATGAACTTTATATGTATCGTCAACCCCCGAAGTCCTTAAGTTGTAACAATGACCCGGGAACCTCTAAACCACCAGGTTTTTCTAAACCAATGTGGATAACGACGGCTCGTATTAGGGGAACATCATATATCCCTAGAAACTTGGCAAAACGAACCAAAACCGAAGAAGAAGAAACAAGCGAGTCGGAATACGATAGTTGTATTCGTGTGGTGTAATATAAGTAATATAGTGTGCTTATGCTTTATGATATATGTAAAAATTGCTTGTATTAATAAGTATTTTTTTTATGAATCTAACTCTTGTCTATTTTACAGTATAAAAACACAAAATGGATAGACAACCCAATATTTTAAGAGACCTACCCGGAGACATGATTGATGAAATCTTGTCTAGAGTCGGTCAGAATTCTTCGGCACAACTATTTAAGGCGAGATCAGTTTGTAAGACATTCGAAGAACGTTCCAAGAATGCCTTGGTTTATAAAAGGCTTTCGTTCGAAAGATGGGGGATATCACATTGGGAAATCCATAAGTTACGATGTGTTTACTTTGACGCATATATTGCGGGGAACCCAAATGCTATTTTACGCAATGGGTTAAGAAATTATTTTGACTCAATATATCCGAATATTGGACTTCGTGATTTAGAAAAAGCGGCTAACATGCAACATAAAGAAGCATGTTATGCTTACGGATTAGTAATGTTCGCTTCTCACCAAAGTGAGAACAAGAACATCGGGCTACAACTATTAAACAAAACGTTCCCACAAGTGACGGAGTCGGTAATTGGGGTAAGAAATGAGGTTTTTAGATTGTTACGGGACTGTTGGACATTACGTAACCCTCGTCCCTTTGAAGACGTTACAACACGCTGTCTTATCAACGGCCATAACGGTTATGTTCCACAAGACCAAGGATGGGAAGTAATCCTAGTAAAACCAGAATGCATGACTTGTTTCTGGACGTATGAATTACGTGTCTTTATTGCCTTTGCTGAACAACTTGTGTACTAGCTAGAATTATCTTCACAACCATCTTGTATCAAATTTATTGTGTGCTATATTTCATGCTATATGTAAAATAAGCGGTATTGTAAGTTTGTAAAATATTGTGTAAAAGTTTGAACGCGAAATATTATTATAATCAGTTTTTTATATAGAATTGTAGTAGTTGAATTGTATATTAGCTACTAAGTATGAACTTAACGGGTAGGTACTACCCGAATTTAAACGTATAAAACGCTAATATGAAGAAAAAGCTTTTATAAATGAGTTCATGTTATGCTACGAAATACTATTAACTACTCTTAATATTCTGTATGATTAACTTGTTCCATTGGACTATTTTGAAGGAAATGGCACCGACTACTCGACACACCGTGAATATGAATGAAGAGGAATTTCGTACTTTTCTAGCTTCAAACATAGCTGCAGTACAGGCTGCGCTACATACCAACAATAACCTTGGATCTAGCAGTACAGGAAATCGTGTAGGATGCACCTACAAAGAATTCACTGCCTGCAAACCTTTGGAATTTGATGGAACCGAAGGACCGATCGGATTGAAACGGTGGACCGAGAAGGTCGAATCGGTGTTTGCCATAAGTAAGTGTACTGAAGAGGAAAAAGTGAAGTACGCTACGCATACCTTCACAGGTTCTGCGTTAACATGGTGGAATACCTATCTAGAGCAAGTGGGACAAGACGATGCGTAAGCACTACCGTGGTCGGCATTCAAGCACTTGATGAACGAGAAGTACCGTCCCAGAACCGAGGTCAATAAGCTCAAGACAGAACTTAGAGGGTTACGAACCCAAGGATTTGATATTACCACGTACGAAAGACGATTCACAGAATTATGCCTATTGTGTTCGGGAGCATTCGAAGATGAGGAAGAGAAGATCGACGCGTTTGTGAAAGGATTACCGGAAAGAATCCAAGAAGATATAAGTTCACACGAGCCCGCCTCCATACAACAGGCATGTAGAATGGCTCACAAACTAGTGAACCAGATTGGAGAAAGAATTAAAGAACAGACTGCTGAAGAGGCCAATGTGAAGCAAGTCAAAAGAAAGTGGGAGGAAAACGGTGATAAGAATCACCAATACAACAACAACAGCAATTACAACAATAATCGCAACAATTATCCCAACAATTGCAACATCAATCGTAACTACAACAAACGGCCCAACAACAACAACAACAACAACAACAACAACAACAACAACAACAACAACAACAACAACAACAGCAACTACAACAATCATCTCAACAACAATAATAACCGCAACAACAACAACAATCAGAAGCAGCTATGCCAAAGGTGTGAAAAGTATCACTCGGGGTTCTGCACCAAATTTTGCAATAAGTGTAAAAGAAATGGTCATAGCGCGGCGAAGTGTGAGGTCTACGGACCAGGGGTTAATAGAACGAAAGGAACAAATGGTGTCGGAACGAGTAATGGCGGAGCAAGTAGTGTCGGAGCAAGTTATGCCAATGTAGTTTGTTATAAATGTGGAAAACCGGGCCACATTATTAGAAATTGCCCGAACCAGGAGAACACGAATGGACAAGGCCGCGGAAGAGTTTTCAATATTAATGCGGCAGAGGCACAGGAAGACCCGGAGCTTGTTACGGGTACTTTTCTTATTGACAATAAATCTGCTTACGTTTTATTTGATTCGGGTGCGGATAGAAGCTATATGAGTAGAGATTTTTGTGCTAAATTAAGTTGTCCATTGACGCCTTTGGATAGTAAATTTTTACTCGAATTAGCAAATGGTAAATTAATTTCAGCAGATAATATATGTCGGAATCGAGAAATTAAAATGGTTAGCGAAACATTTAAGATTGATTTGATACCAGTAGAGTTAGGGAGTTTTGATGTGATAATCGGTATGGACTGGTTGAAAGAAGTGAAAGCAGAGATCGTTTGTTACAAAAATGCAATTCGCATTATACGAGAAAAAGGAAAACCCTTAATGGTGTACGGAGAAAAGGGCAACACGAAGCTACATCTTATTAGTAATTTGAAGGCACAAAAACTAATAAGAAAAGGTTGCTATGCTGTTCTAGCACACGTCGAGAAAGTACAAACTGAAGAAAAGAGCATCAATGATGTTCCCATTGCAAAAGAATTTCCCGATGTATTTCCGAAAGAATTACCGGGATTACCTCCACATCGATCCGTTGAATTTCAAATAGATCTTGTACCAGGAGCTGCACCAATAGCGAGATGTAAGAATTACAAAGGCAATTACAAGAACTTTTAGAGCGTGGTTTCATTCGACCAAGCACATCACCGTGGGGAGCTCCTGTTTTGTTTGTCAAGAAGAAAGATGGTACATTCAGGTTGTGTATCGACTACCGAGAGTTGAACAAACTTACCATCAAGAACCGCTACCCACTACCGAGAATCGACGACTTATTTGATCAACTACAAGGCTCGTCTGTTTATTCAAAGATTGAATTACGTTCCGGGTATCATCAAATGCGGGTGAAAGAAGATGATATTCCAAAGACTGCTTTCAGAACACGTTACGGTCATTACGAGTTTATGGTCATGCCGTTTGGTTTAACTAATGCACCAGCTGCGTTCATGGACCTTATGAACCGAGTGTGTGGACCATACCTTGACAAGTTTGTCATTGTTTTCATTGATGACATACTTATTTACTCAAAGAATGACCAAGAACACGGTGAACATTTGAGAAAGGTGTTAGAAGTATTGAGGAAGGAAGAATTGTACGCTAAGTTTTCAAAGTGTGCATTTTGGTTGGAAGAAGTTCAATTCCTCGGTCACATAGTAAACAAAGAAGGTATTAAGGTGGATCCGGCAAAGGTAGAAACTGTTGAAAAGTGGGAAACCCCGAAAACTCCGAAACACATACGCCAGTTTTTAGGACTAGCTGGTTACTACAGAAGGTTCATCCAAGACTTTTCCAGAATAGCAAAACCCTTGACTGCATTAACGCATAAAGGGAAAAAATTTGAATGGAATGATGAACAAGAGAAAGCGTTTCAGTTATTGAAGAAAAAGCTAACTACGACACCTATATTGTCATTGCCTGAAGGGAATGATGATTTTGTGATTTATTGTGATGCATCAAAGCAAGGTCTCGGTTGTGTATTAATGCAACGAACGAAGGTGATTGCTTATGCATCTAGACAATTGAAGATTCAAGAACAAAATTATACGACGCATGATTTGGAATTAGGCGCGGTTGTTTTTGCATTAAAGACTTGGAGGCACTACTTATATGGGGTCAAAAGTATTATATATACCGACCACAAAAGTCTTCAACACATATTTAATCAGAAACAACTGAATATGAGGCAGCGTAGGTGGATTGAATTATTGAATGATTACGACTTTGAGATTCGTTACCACCCGGGGAAGGCAAATGTGGTAGCCGATGCCTTGAGCAGGAAGGACAGAGAACCCATTCGAGTAAAATCTATGAATATAATGATTCATAATAACATTACTACTCAAATAAAGGAGGCACAACAAGGAGTTTTAAAAGAGGGAAATTTAAAGGATGAAATACCCAAAGGATCGGAGAAGCATCTTAATATTCGGGAAGACGGAACCCGGTATAGGGCTGAAAGGATTTGGGTACCAAAATTTGGAGATATGAGGGAAATGGTACCTAGAGAAGCTCATAAAACCAGATACTCAATACATCCTGGAACGGGGAAGATGTACAAGGATCTCAAGAAACATTTTTGGTGGCCGGGTATGAAAGCCGATGTTGCTAAATACGTAGGAGAATGTTTGACGTGTTCTAAGGTCAAAGCTGAGCATCAGAAACCATCAGGTCTACTTCAACAACCCGAAATCCCGGAATGGAAATGGGAAAACATTACCATGGATTTCATCACTAAATTGCCAAGGACTGCAAGTGGTTTTGATACTATTTGGGTAATAGTTGATCGTCTCACCAAATCAGCACACTTCCTACCAATAAGAGAAGATGACAAGATGGAGAAGTTAGCACGACTGTATTTGAAGGAAGTCGTCTCCAGACATGGAATACCAATCTCTATTATCTCTGATAGGGATGGCAGATTTATTTCAAGATTCTGGCAGACATTACAGCAAGCATTAGGAACTCGTCTAGACATGAGTACTGCCTATCATCCACAAACTGATGGGCAGAGCGAAAGAACGATACAAACACTTGAAGACATGCTACGAGCATGTGTTATTGATTTCGGAAACAGTTGGGATCGACATCTACCGTTAGCAGAATTTTCCTACAACAACAGCTACCATTCAAGCATTGAGATGGCGCCGTTTGAAGCACTTTATGGTAGAATGTGCAGGTCTCCGATTTGTTGGAGTGAAGTGGGGGATAGACAGATTACGGGTCCGAAGATTATACAAGAAACTACCGAGAAGATCATCCAAATTCAACAACGGTTGAAAACCGCCCAAAGTCGACAAAAGAGCTACGCTGACATTAAAAGAAAAGATATAGAATTTGAAATTAGAGAGATGGTCATGCTTAAAGTTGCACCTTGGAAAAGCGTTGTTCGATTTGGTAAACGAGGGAAATTAAATCCAAGGTATATTGGACCATTCAAGATTATTGATCGTGTCAGACCAGTAGCTTACCGACTTGAGTTACCTCAACAACTCGTGGCTATACATAACACTTTCCACGTCTCGAATTTGAAGAAATGTTTTGCTAAAGAAGATCTCACTATTCCGTTAGATGAAATCCAAATCAACGAAAAACTTCAATTCATCGAAGAACCCGTCGAAATAATGGATCATGAGGTTAAAAGACTTAAGCAAAACAAGATACCAATTGTTAAGGTTCGATGGAATGCTCGTAGAGGACCCGAGTTCACCTGGGAGTGTGAAGATCAGATGAAGAAGAAATACCCGCATCTATTTCCAGAAGATTCGTCAACACCTTCAACAGCTTAAAATTTCGGGACGAAATTTATTTAACAGGTAGGTACTGTAGTGACCCGAACTTTTCCATGTTTATATATATTAATTGAGATTGATATTTACATGATTAAATGTTTCCAACATGTTAAGCAATCAAACTTGTTAAGACTTGATTAATTGAAATATGTTTCATATAGACAATTGACCACCCAAGTTGACCGGCGATTCACGAACGTTAAAACTTGTAAAAATGACATGATGATATATATATGGATATACATATGGTTAACATGAGATTATGATAAGTAAGTATCTCCATAAGTATATTAACAATGAGTTATATACATATAAACAAGACTACTAACTTAAGGATTTCGAAACGAGACATATATGTAACGATTATCGTTGTAACGACATTTAAATGTATATATATCATATTAAGATATATTAATATATCATAATATCATGATAATATAATAATTTAACATCTCATTAGATATAATAAACAATGGGTTAACAACATTAATTGAGATCGTTAACTTAAAGGTTTCAAAACAACACTTACATGTAACGACTAACGATGACTTAACGACTCAGTTAAAATGTATATACATGTAGTGTATTTAGATGTATTAAAATACTTTTGGAAGACTTCAAGACATATATCAAAACACTCATACTTAACGAAAATGGTTACAGTTACTTTCCCATTCTTTTCTTTCATCAAGATTTCTAGTCGTATTCTTACCCGTATTATACACAGCTTCAAAACGTACTTACTATGGGTATATACCAATAGGAACTAGCATGAGATTCCACTCTTGATTATGTGATGTATGACTAATCAATTTTAACTTCTACCATGAGCTAGTCAACTAACTAGAACTCCTTTTAACCCCACTCACCACTCACCAATTACCACTCATCATTCACTCCATTTCACTTCCAATTCTCTTTCTAATTCTCTCTCAACACACACACACACTATTATGAACGTGTTTTTCCAGTAGTTAATCATCATATTCATCAAAAATCACTTCAAGAATCAAGCTATAATCATCATAGGAAGAACACTTCAAGAACACTTCAAAAATCCCTTCAAGTTTACTAATTTACTTCCAAGCTTTCTAATCCATTCCAAGTAATCATCTAAGATCAAGAAACCTTTGTTATATACAGTAGGTTATCTTTCTTATTCAAGGTAATATTCATATTCAAACTTTGATTCAATTTCTATAACTATAAACTATCTTAATTCGAGTAAAAATCTTACTTGAACTTGTTTTTGTGTCATGATCCTACTTCAAGAACTTTCAAGCCATCCAAGATCCTTTAAAGCTAGATCATTTCTTGTCACTTCCAGTAGGTTTTCCTACTAAACTTGAGGTAGTAATGATGTTCATAACATCATTCGATTCATATATATAAAACTATCTTATTCGAAGGTTTAAACTCGTAATCACTAGAACATAGTTTAGTTAATTCTAAACTTGTTCGCAAACAAAAGTTAATCCTTCTAACTTGACTTTTAAAATTAACTAAACACATGTTCTATATCTATATTATATGCTAACTTAATGATTTAAAACCTGGAAACACGAAAAACACCGTAAAACCGGATTTACGCCGTCGTAGTAACACCGCGGGCTGTTTTGGGTTAGTTAATTAAAAACTATGATAAACTTTGATTTAAAAGTTGTTATTCTGAGAAAATAATTTTTATTATGAACATGAAACTATATCCAAAAATTATGGTTAAACTCAAAGTGGAAGTATGTTTTCTAAAATGGTCATCTAGACGTCGTTCTTTCGACTGAAATGACTACCTTTACAAAAACGACTTGTAACTTATTTTTCCGACTATAAACCTACACTTTTTCTGTTTAGATTCATAAAATAGAGTTCAATATGAAACCATAGCAATTTGATTCACTCAAAACGGATTTAAAATGAAGAAGTTATGGGTAAAACAAGATTGGATAATTTTTCTCATTTTAGCTACGTGAAAATTGGTAACAAATCTATTCCAACCATAACTTAATCAACTTGTATTGTATATTATGTGAAATGTCCCGTTCTTATTGATTAAAAACGTTCCATATTAATTGATTTCGTTGCGAGGTTTTGACCTCTATATGAGACGTTTTTCAAAGACTGCATTCATTTTTAAAACAAACCATAACCTTTATTTCATAAATAAAGGTTTAAAAAGCTTTACGTAGATTATCAAATAATGATAATCTAAAATATCCTGTTTACACACGACCATTACATAATGGTTTACAATACAAATATGTTACATCGAAATCAGTTTCTTGAATGCAGTTTTTACACAATATCATACAAACATGGACTCCAAATCTTGTCCTTATTTTAGTATGCAACAGCGGAAGCTCTTAATATTCACCTGAGAATAAACATGCTTTAAACGTCAACAAAAATGTTGGTGAGTTATAGGTTTAACCTATATATATCAAATCGTAACAATAGACCACAAGATTTCATATTTCAATACACATCCCATACATAGAGATAAAAATCATTCATATGGTGAACACCTGGTAACCGACATTAACAAGATGCATATATATAAGAATATCCCCATCATTCCGGGACACCCTTCGGATATGATATAAATTTCGAAGTACTAAAGCATCCGGTACTTTGGATGGGGTTTGTTAGGCCCAATAGATCTATCTTTAGAATTCGCGTCAATTAGGGTGTCTGTTCCCTAATTCTTAGATTACCAGACTTAACAAAAAGGGGCATATTCGATTTCGATAATTCAACCATAGAATGTAGTTTCACGTACTTGTGTCTATTTTGTAAATCATTTATAAAACCTGCATGTATTCTCATCCCAAAAATATTAGATTTTAAAAGTGGGACTATAACTCACTTTCACAGATTTTTACTTCGTCGGGAAGTAAGACTTGGCCACTGGTTGATTCACGAACCTATAACAATATATACATATATATCAAAGTATGTTCAAAATATATTTACAACACTTTTAATATATTTTGATGTTTTAAGTTTATTAAGTCAGCTGTCCTCGTTAGTAACCTACAACTAGTTGTCCACAGTTAGATGTACAGAAATAAATCGATAAATATTATCTTGAATCAATCCACGACCCAGTGTATACGTATCTCAGTATTGATCACAACTCAAACTATATATATTTTGGAATCAACCTCAACCCTGTATAGCTAACTCCAACATTCACATATAGAGTGTCTATGGTTGTTCCGAAATATATATAGATGTGTCGACATGATAGGTCGAAACATTGTATACGTGTCTATGGTATCTCAAGATTACATAATATACAATACAAGTTGATTAAGTTATGGTTGGAATAGATTTGTTACCAATTTTCACGTAGCTAAAATGAGAAAAATTATCCAATCTTGTTTTACCCATAACTTCTTCATTTTAAATCCGTTTTGAGTGAATCAAATTGCTATGGTTTCATATTGAACTCTATTTTATGAATCTAAACAGAAAAGTATAGGTTTATAGTCGGAAAAATAAGTTACAAGTCGTTTTTGTAAAGGTAGTCATTTCAGTCGAAAGAACGACGTCTAGATGACCATTTTATAAAACATACTTCACTTTGAGTTTAATCATAATTTTTGGATATAGTTTCATGTTCATAATAAAAATCATTTTCTCAGAATAACAACTTTAAAATCAAAGTTTATCATAGTTTTTAATTAACTAACCCAAAACAGCCCGCGGTGTTACTACGACGGCGTAAATCCAGTTTTACGGTGTTTTTCGTGTTTCCAGGTTTTAAATCATTATGTTAGCATATCATATAAATATAGAACATGTGTTTAGTTGATTTTAAAAGTCAAGTTAGAAGGATTAACTTTTGTTTGCGAACAAGTTTAGAATTAACTAAACTATGTTCTAGTGATTACAAGTTTAAACCTTCGAATAAGATAGCTTTATATGTATGAATCGAATGATGTTATGAACATCATTACTACCTTAAGTTCCTTGGATAAACCTACTGGAAAAGAGAAAAATGGATCTAGCTTCAATGGATCCTTGGATGGCTCGAAGTTCTTGAAGCAGAATCATGACACGAAAACAAGTTCAAGTAAGATCATCACTTGAAATAAGATTGTTATAGTTATAGAAATTGAACCAAAGTTTGAATATGATTATTACCTTGTATTAGAATGATAACCTACTGTAAGAAACAAAGATTTCTTGAGGTTGGATGATCACCTTACAAGATTGGAAGTGAGCTAGCAAACTTGAAAGTATTCTTGATTTTATGAAACTAGAACTTTTGGAATTTATGAAGAACACTTAGAACTTGAAGATAGAACTTGAGAGAGATCAATTAGATGAAGAAAATTGAAGAATGAAAGTGTTTGTAGGTGTTTTTGGTCGTTGGTGTATGGATTAGATATAAAGGATATGTAATTTTGTTTTCATGTAAATAAGTCATGAATGATTACTCATATTTTTGTAATTTTATGAGATATTTCATGCTAGTTGCCAAATGATGGTTCCCACATGTGTTAGGTGACTCACATGGGCTGCTAAGAGCTGATCATTGGAGTGTATATACCAATAGTACATACATCTAAAAGCTGTGTATTGTACGAGTACGAATACGGGTGCATACGAGTAGAATTGTTGATGAAACTGAACGAGGATGTAATTGTAAGCATTTTTGTTAAGTAGAAGTATTTTGATAAGTGTATTGAAGTCTTTCAAAAGTGTATAAATACATATTAAAACACTACATGTATATACATTTTAACTGAGTCGTTAAGTCATCGTTAGTCGTTACATGTAAGTGTTGTTTTGAAACCTTTAGGTTAACGATCTTGTTAAATGTTGTTAACCCAATGTTTATAATATCAAATGAGATTTTAAATTATTATATTATCATGATATTATCATGTATGAATATCTCTTAATATGATATATATACATTAAATGTCTTTACAACGATAATCGTTACTTATATGTCTCGTTTAAAAATCATTAAGTTAGTAGTCTTGTTTTTACATATGTAGTTCATTGTTAATATACTTAATGATATGTTTACTTATCATAGTATCATGTTAACTATATATATATCCATTATATGTCATCATATAGTTTTTACAAGTTTTAACGTTCGTGAATCACCGGTCAACTTGGGTGGTCAATTGTCTATATGAAACATATTTCAATTAATCAAGTCTTAACAAGTTTGATTGCTTAACATGTTGGAAACATTTAATCATGTAAATATCAATCTCAATTAATATATATAAACATGGAAAAGTTCGGGTCACTACAGTACCTACCCGTTAAATAAATTTCGTCCCGAAATTTTAAGCTGTTAAAGGTGTTGACGAATCTTCTGGAAATAGATGCGGGTATTTCTTCTTCATCTGATCTTCATGCTCCCAGGTGAACTCGGGTCCTCTACGAGCATTCCATCGAACCTTAACAATTGGTATCTTGTTTTGCTTAAGTCTTTTAACCTCACGATCCATTATTTCGACGGGTTCTTCGATGAATTGAAGTTTTTCGTTGATTTGGATTTCATCTAACGGAATAGTGAGATCTTCTTTAGCAAAACATTTCTTTAAATTCGAGACGTGGAAAGTGTTATGTACAGCCGCGAGTTGTTGAGGTAACTCTAGTCGGTAAGCTACTGGTCCGACACGATCAATAATCTTGAATGGTCCAATATACCTTGGATTTAATTTCCCTCGTTTACCAAATCGAACAACGCCTTTCCAAGGTGCAACTTTAAGCATGACCATCTCTCCAATTTCAAATTCTATATCTTTTCTTTTAATGTCAGCGTAGCTCTTTTGTCGACTTTGGGCGGTTTTCAACCGTTGTTGAATTTGGATGATCTTCTCGGTAGTTTCTTGTATAATCTCCGGACCCGTAATCTGTCTATCCCCTACTTCACTCCAACAAATCGGAGACCTGCACTTTCTACCATAAAGTGCTTCAAACGGCGCCATCTCAATGCTTGAATGGTAGCTGTTGTTGTAGGAAAATTATGCTAACGGTAGATGTCGATCCCAACTGTTTCCGAAATCAATAACACATGCTCGTAGCATGTCTTCAAGCGTTTGTATCGTCCTTTCGCTCTGCCCATCAGTTTGTGGATGATAGGCAGTACTCATGTCTAGACGAGTTCCTAATGCTTGCTGTAATGTCTGCCAGAATCTTGAAATAAATCTGCCATCCCTATCAGAGATAATAGAGATTGGTATTCCATGTCTGGAGATGACTTTCTTCAAATACAGTCGTGCTAACTTCTCCATCTTGTCATCTTCTCTTATTGGCAAGAAGTGTGCTGATTTGGTGAGACGGTCAACTATTACCCAAATAGTATCAAAACCACTTGCAGTCCTTGGCAATTTAGTGATGAAATCCATGGTAATGTTTTCCCATTTCCATTTCAGGATTTCGGGTTGTTGAAGTAGACCTGATGGTTTCTGATGCTCAGCTTTGACCTTAGAACACGTCAAACATTCTCCTACGTATTTAGCAACATCGGCTTTCATACCCGGCCACCAAAAATGTTTCTTGAGATCCTTGTACATCTTCCCCGTTCCAGGATGTATTGAGTATCTGGTTTTATGAGCTTCTCTAAGTACCATTTCTCTCATATCTCCAAATTTTGGTACCCAAATCCTTTCAGCCCTATACCGGGTTTCGTCTTCCCGAATATTAAGATGCTTCTCCGATCCTTTGGGTATTTCATCCTTTAAATTTCCCTCTTTTAAAACTCCTTGTTGCGCCTCCTTTATTTGAGTAGTAATGTTATTATGAATCATTATATTCATAGATTTTACTCGAATGGGTTCTCTGTCCTTCCTGCTCAAGGCATCGGCTACCACATTTGCCTTCCCCGGGTGGTAACGAATCTCAAAGTCGTAATCATTCAATAATTCAATCCACCTACGCTGCCTCATATTCAGTTGTTTCTGATTAAATATGTGTTGAAGACTTTTGTGGTCGGTATATATAATACTTTTGACCCCATATAAGTAGTGCCTCCAAGTCTTTAATGCAAAAACAACCGCGCCTAATTCCAAATCATGCGTCGTATAATTTTGTTCATGAATCTTCAATTGTCTAGACGCATAAGCAATCACCTTCGTTCGTTGCATTAATACACAACCAAGACCTTGCTTTGATGCATCACAATAAATCACAAAATCATCATTCCCTTCAGGCAATGACAATATAGGTGCCGTAGTTAGTTTTTTCTTCAATAACTGAAACGCTTTCTCTTGTTCATCATTCCATTCAAATTTCTTCCCTTTATGCGTTAATGCAGTCAAGGGTTTTGCTATTCTGGAAAAGTCTTGGATGAACCTTCTGTAGTAACCAGCTAGTCCTAAAAACTGGCGTATGTGTTTCGGAGTTTTCGGGGTTTCCCACTTTTCAACAGTTTCTATCTTTGCCGGATCCACCTTAATACCTTCTTTGTTCACTATGTGACCGAGGAATTGAACTTCTTCCAACCAAAATGCACACTTTGAAAACTTAGCGTACAATTCTTCCTTCCTCAATACTTCTAACACCTTTCTCAAATGTTCACCGTGTTCTTGGTCGTTCTTTGAGTAAATAAGTATGTCATCAATGAAAACAATGACAAACTTGTCAAGGTATGGTCCACACACTCGGTTCATAAGGTCCATGAACACAGCTGGTGCATTAGTTAAGCGAAACGGCATGACCATAAACTCGTAATGACCGTAACGTGTTCTGAAAGCAGTCTTTGGAATATCATCTTCTTTCACCCGCATTTGATGATACCCGGAACGTAAGTCAATCTTTGAATAAACAGACGAGCCTTGTAGTTGATCAAATAAGTCATCGATTCTCGGTAGTGGGTAGCGGTTCTTGATGGTAAGTTTGTTCAACTCTCGGTAGTCGATACACAACCTGAATGTACCATCTTTCTTCTTGACAAACAAAACAGGAGCTCCCCACGGTGATGTGCTTGGTCGAATGAAACCACGCTCTAAAAGTTCTTGTAATTGGCTTTGTAGTTCTTTCATCTCGCTGGGTGCGAGTCTGTAAGGAGCACGAGCTATTGGTGCAGCTCCTGGTACAAGATCTATTTGAAATTCAACGGATCGATGTGGGGGTAATCCCGGTAATTCTTTCGGAAATACATCGGGAAATTCTTTTGCAATGGGAACATCATTGATGCTCTTTTCTTTAGTTTGTACTTTCTCGACGTGTGCTAGAACAGCATAGCAACCTTTTCTTATTAGTTTTTGTGCCTTCAAATTACTAATAAGATGTAGCTTCGTGTTGCCCTTTTCTCCGTACACCATTAAGGGTTTTCCTTTTTCTCGTATAATGCGAATTGCATTTTTGTAACAAACGATCTCTGCTTTCACTTCTTTCAACCAGTCCATACCGATTATCACATCAAAACTCCCTAACTCTACTGGTATCAAATCAATCTTAAATGTTTCGCTAACCAGTTTAATTTCTCGATTCCGACATATATTATCTGCTGAAATTAATTTACCATTTGCTAATTCGAGTAAAAATTTACTATCCAAAGGCGTCAATGGACAACTTAATTTAGCACAAAAATCTCTACTCATATAGCTTCTATCCGCACCCGAATCAAATAAAACGTAAGCAGATTTATTGTCAATAAGAAACGTACCCGTAACAAGCTCCGGGTCTTCCTGTGCCTCTGCCGCATTAATATTGAAAACTCTTCCACGGCCTTGTCCATTCGTGTTCTCCTGGTTCGGGCAATTTCTAATAATGTGGCCCGGTTTTCCACATTTATAACAAACTATATTGGCATAGCTTGCTCCGACACTACTTGCTCCGCCATTACTCGTTCCGACACCATTTGTTCCTTTCGTTCTATTAACCCCTGGTCCGTAGACCTCACACTTCGCCGCGCTATGACCATTTCTTTTACACTTGTTGCAAAATTTGGTGCAGAACCCCGAGTGATTCTTTTCACACCTTTGGCATAGCTGCTTCTGATTGTTGTTGTTGTTGCGGTTATTATTGTTGTTGGGATGATTGTTGTAGTTGCTGTTGTTGTTGTTGTTGTTGTTGTTGGGCCGTTTGTTGTAGTTGCGATTGATGTTGCGATTGTTGGGATAATTGTTGCGATTATTGTTGTAATTGCTGTTGTTGTTGTATTGGTGATTCTTATCACCGTTTTCCTCCCACTTTCTTTTAACTTGCTTCACATTGGCCTCTTCAGCAGTCTGTTCTTTAATTCTTTCTTCAATTTGGTTCACGAGTTTGTGAGCCATTCTACATGCCTGTTGTATGGAGGCGGGCTCGTGTGAATTTATATCTTCTTGGATTCTTTCCGGTAATCCTTTCACAAACGCGTCGATCTTCTCTTCCTCATCTTCGAATGCTCCCGGACACAATAGGCACAATTCTGTGAATCATCTTTCGTACGTGGTAATATCAAATCCTTGGGTTCGTAACCCTCTAAGTTCTGTCTTGAGCTTATTGACCTCGGTTCTGGGACGGTACTTCTCGTTCATCAAGTGCTTGAATGCTGACCACGGTAGTGCGTACGCATCGTCTTGTCCCACTTGCTCTAGATAGGTATTCCACCATGTTAACGCAGAACCTGTGAAGGTATGCGTAGCGTACTTTACTTTGTCCTCTTCAGTACACTTACTTATGGCAAACACCGATTCGACCTTCTCGGTCCACCGTTTCAATCCGATCGGTCCTTCGGTTCCATCAAATTCCAAAGGTTTGCAGGCAGTGAATTCTTTGTAGGTGCATCCTACACGATTTCCTGTACTGCTAGATCCAAGGTTATTGTTGGTATGTAGCGCAGCCTGTACTGCGGCTATGTTTGAAGCTAGAAAAGTACGGAATTCCTCTTCATTCATATTCACGGTGTGTCGAGTAGTCGGTGCCATTTCCTTCAAAATAGTTAAATGGAACAAGTTAATCATACAGAATATTAAGAGTAGTTAATAGTATTTCGTAGCATAATATGAACTCATTTATAAAAGCTTTTTCTTCATATTAGCGTTTTATAAGTTTAAATTCGGGTAGTACCTACCCGTTAAGTTCATACTTAGTAGCTAATATACAATTCAACTACTACAATTCTATATGAAAAACTGATTATAATAATATTTCGCGTTCAAACTTTTATACAATATTTTACAAACTTACAATACCGCTTATTTTACATAAAGCATGAAATATAGCACACAATAACTTTGATACAAGATAGTTGTGAAGATAATTCTAGCTAGTACACAAGTCGTTCAGCAAAGGCAATAAAGACACGTAATTCATACGTCCAGAAACAAGTCATGCATTCTGGTTTTACTAGGACTACTTCCCATCCTTGGTCTTGTGCAACATAACCGTTATGGCCGTTGATAAGACAGCGTGTTGTAACGTCGTCAAAGGGACGAGGGTTACGTAATGTCCAACAGTCCCGTAATAATCTAAAAACCTCATTTCTTACCCCAATTACCGACTCCGTCACTTGTGGAAACGTTTTGTTTAATAGTTGTAGCCCGATGTTCTTGTTCTCACTTTGGTGAGAAGCGAACATTACTAATCCGTAAGCATAACATGCTTCTTTATGTTGCATGTTAGCCGCTTTTTCTAAATCACGAAGTCCAATATTCGGATATATTGAGTCAAAATAATTTCTTAACCCGTTGCGTAAAATAGCATTTGGGTTCCCCGCAATATATGCGTCAAAGTAAACACATCGTAACTTATGGGTTTCCCCATGTGATATCCCCCATCTTTCAAACGAAAGTCTCTTATAAACCAAGACATTCTTGGAACGTTCTTCGAATGTCTTACAAACTGATCTCGCCTTAAATAGTTGTGCCGAAGAATTCTGGCCGACTCTAGACAAGATTTCATCAATCATGTCTCCGGGTAGGTCTCTTAAAATATTGGGTTGTCTATCCATTTTGTGTTTTTAAACTGTAAAATAGACAAGAGTTAGATTCATAAAAAAATACTTATTAATACAAGCAATTTTTACATATATCATAAAGCATAAGAACACTATATTACATATATTACACCACACGAATACAACTATCTTATTCCGACTCGCTCGTTTCTTCTTCATTGGTTTTGGTTCGTTTTGCCAAGTTTCTAGGGATATATGATGTTCCCCTAATACGAGCCGTCGTTGTCCACATTGGTTTAGAAAAACCTGGTGGTTTAGAGGTTCCCGGGTCATTGTTACAACTTAAGGACTTCGGGCGTTGACGATACATATAAAGTTCATCGGGGTTGGAATTAGATTTCTCTATTTTTATGCCCTTTCCCTTATTATTTTCTTTTGCCTTTTTAAATTCAGTTGGGGTAATTTCTATAACATCATCGGAATTCTCGTCGGAATCCGATTCATCGGAGAATTGGTAATCCTCCCAATATTTTGCTTCCTTGGCGGAAACACCATTGACCATAATTAACCTTGGTCGGTTGGTTGAGGATTTTCTTTTACTTAACCGTTTTATTATTTCCCCCACCGGTTCTATTTCTTCATCCAGTTCCGATTCTTCTTCCGGTTCCGATTCTTCTTCCGATTCCGACTCTTCTTCCGGTTCCTCTTCGGGAACTTGTGAATCAGTCCACGAATCATTCCAATTTACATTTGACTCTTCATTATTATTAGGTGAGTCAATGGGACTTGTTCTAGAGGTAGACATCTATCACATAATATCAAACGCGTTAAGAGATTAATATATCACATAATATTCACATGTTAAAAATATATAGTTTCCAACAAAATTTGTTAAGCAATCATTTTTCAAGTAAACACGGTCGAAGTCCAGACTCACTAATGCATCCTAACAAACTCGATAAGACACACTAATGCAAAATTCTGGTTCTCTAAGACCAACGCTCTGATACCAACTGAAATGTCCCGTTCTTATTGATTAAAAACGTTCCATATTAATTGATTTCGTTGCGAGGTTTTGACCTCTATATGAGACGTTTTTCAAAGACTGCATTCATTTTTAAAACAAACCATAACCTTTATTTCATAAATAAAGGTTTAAAAAGCTTTACGTAGATTATCAAATAATGATAATCTAAAATATCCTGTTTACACACGACCATTACATAATGGTTTACAATACAAATATGTTACATCGAAATCAGTTTCTTGAATGCAGTTTTTACACAATATCATACAAACATGGACTCCAAATCTTGTCCTTATTTTAGTATGCAACAGCGGAAGCTCTTAATATTCACCTGAGAATAAACATGCTTTAAACGTCAACAAAAATGTTGGTGAGTTATAGGTTTAACCTATATATATCAAATCGTAACAATAGACCACAAGATTTCATATTTCAATACACATCCCATACATAGAGATAAAAATCATTCATATGGTGAACACCTGGTAACCGACATTAACAAGATGCATATATATAAGAATATCCCCATCATTCCGGGACACCCTTCGGATATGATATAAATTTCGAAGTACTAAAGCATCCGGTACTTTGGATGGGGTTTGTTAGGCCCAATAGATCTATCTTTAGAATTCGCGTCAATTAGGGTGTCTGTTCCCTAATTCTTAGATTACCAGACTTAACAAAAAGGGGCATATTCGATTTCGATAATTCAACCATAGAATGTAGTTTCACGTACTTGTGTCTATTTTGTAAATCATTTATAAAACCTGCATGTATTCTCATCCCAAAAATATTAGATTTTAAAAGTGGGACTATAACTCACTTTCACAGATTTTTACTTCGTCGGGAAGTAAGACTTGGCCACTGGTTGATTCACGAACCTATAACAATATATACATATATATCAAAGTATGTTCAAAATATATTTACAACACTTTTAATATATTTTGATGTTTTAAGTTTATTAAGTCAGCTGTCCTCGTTAGTAACCTACAACTAGTTGTCCACAGTTAGATGTACAGAAATAAATCGATAAATATTATCTTGAATCAATCCACGACCCAGTGTATACGTATCTCAGTATTGATCACAACTCAAACTATATATATTTTGGAATCAACCTCAACCCTGTATAGCTAACTCCAACATTCACATATAGAGTGTCTATGGTTGTTCCGAAATATATATAGATGTGTCGACATGATAGGTCGAAACATTTTATACGTGTCTATGGTATCTCAAGATTACATAATATACAATACAAGTTGATTAAGTTATGGTTGGAATAGATTTGTTACCAATTTTCACGTAGCTAAAATGAGAAAAATTATCCAATCTTGTTTTACCCATAACTTCTTCATTTTAAATCCGTTTTGAGTGAATCAAATTGCTATGGTTTCATATTGAACTCTATTTTATGAATCTAAACAGAAAAGTATAGGTTTATAGTCGGAAAAATAAGTTACAAGTCGTTTTTGTAAAGGTAGTCATTTCAGTCGAAAGAACGACGTCTAGATGACCATTTTAGAAAACATACTTCCACTTTGAGTTTAATCATAATTTTTGGATATAGTTTCATGTTCATAATAAAAATCATTTTCTCAGAATAACAACTTTAAAATCAAAGTTTATCATAGTTTTTAATTAACTAACCCAAAACAGCCCGCGGTGTTACTACGACGGCGTAAATCCAGTTTTACGGTGTTTTTCGTGTTTCCAGGTTTTAAATCATTATGTTAGCATATCATATAAATATAGAACATGTGTTTAGTTGATTTTAAAAGTCAAGTTAGAAGGATTAACTTTTGTTTGCGAACAAGTTTAGAATTAACTAAACTATGTTCTAGTGATTACAAGTTTAAACCTTCGAATAAGATAGCTTTATATGTATGAATCGAATGATGTTATGAACATCATTACTACCTTAAGTTCCTTGGATAAACCTACTGGAAAAGAGAAAAATGGATCTAGCTTCAATGGATCCTTGGATGGCTCGAAGTTCTTGAAGCAGAATCATGACACGAAAACAAGTTCAAGTAAGATCATCACTTGAAATAAGATTGTTATAGTTATAGAAATTGAACCAAAGTTTGAATATGATTATTACCTTGTATTAGAATGATAACCTACTATAAGAAACAAAGATTTCTTGAGGTTGGATGATCACCTTACAAGATTGGAAGTGAGCTAGCAAACTTGAAAGTATTCTTGATTTTATGAAACTAGAACTTTTGGAATTTATGAAGAACACTTAGAACTTGAAGATAGAACTTGAGAGAGATCAATTAGATGAAGAAAATTGAAGAATGAAAGTGTTTGTAGGTGTTTTTGGTCGTTGGTGTATGGATTAGATATAAAGGATATGTAATTTTGTTTTCATGTAAATAAGTCATGAATGATTACTCATATTTTTATAATTTTATGAGATATTTCATGCTAGTTGCCAAATGATGGTTCCCACATGTGTTAGGTGACTCACATGGGCTGCTAATAGCTGATCATTGGAGTGTATATACCAATAGTACATACATCTAAAAGCTGTGTATTGTACGAGTACGAATACGGGTGCATACGAGTAGAATTGTTGATGAAACTGAACGAGGATGTAATTGTAAGCATTTTTGTTAAGTAGAAGTATTTTGATAAGTGTATTGAAGTCTTTCAAAAGTGTATAAATACATATTAAAACACTACATGTATATACATTTTAACTGAGTCGTTAAGTCATCGTTAGTCGTTACATGTAAGTGTTGTTTTGAAACCTTTAGGTTAACGATCTTGTTAAATGTTGTTAACCCAATGTTTATAATATCAAATGAGATTTTAAATTATTATATTATCATGATATTATCATGTATGAATATCTCTTAATATGATATATATACATTAAATGTCTTTACAACGATAATCGTTACATATATGTCTCGTTTAAAAATCATTAAGCTAGTAGTCTTGTTTTTACATATGTAGTTCATTGTTAATATACTTAATGATATGTTTACTTATCATAGTATCATGTTAACTATATATATATCCATTATATGTCATCATATAGTTTTTACAAGTTTTAACGTTCGTGAATCACCGGTCAACTTGGGTGGTCAATTGTCTATATGAAACATATTTCAATTAATCAAGTCTTAACAAGTTTGATTGCTTAACATGTTGGAAACATTTAATCATGTAAATATCAATCTCAATTAATATATATAAACATGGAAAAGTTCGGGTCACTACATTTTGTAATCTTGAGATATCATAGACACGTATGCAATGTTTCGACCTATCATGTCGACACATCTATATATATTTCGGAACAACCATAGACACTCTATATGTGAATGTTGTTTATTGATATAGTAATATGTAAACCGGATTGCTTGTTATGCATGTATATTATATAGATATAAACACCCTTTATATATTATATAGATATTTAAAATATTATAAATATCTAAGTTTTTGTTTGTGGACGACACAATTACAAGAATAAGGGTGCGCCTCTTTTGCTTTAGTTTTAATATTAATTTTAATTTTAATATTCGAAAAAGTCACTAATATATATAAATAAAAGGGGTTATTGGTTATTAGTAGCCAAAAGTAATCAAGAATAAAACCCATATCGGTTGTTGCTTTGCCAGGTTGTAGCCACTTTCAATCTTGAATCTTTTATAAACCCGGGTTGTGCTATATATCAAACCGAATACATATTATATGCTTGATTTTATAATACGTTTGCTTTGAATATGATGAATTATTATAACACGTTAATTTGATTCTGCAATTTGTTCTTTAACTTACTACTTATCCACTTATTAAAGTATTAACTTCTGTTTTAATAAAAGTGAAAAAGTTGAGAATCCAACGTGTTTGATTGCCTTAGAACATATAGTGGTGAAACGAATATTATTATTTGAAAAAAAAAATAATGTTCGAAAGCTTTCATTATATTATGATGTATGTCAATTGTGATCATGATAGTGGGCCTTTTAAACATAAAATATTAGTATGATTTTAATAGCAGAATCTTGTACTACTGGTCTCTGCTTGATAAATTAAATTTATAATCAGAATTGATTTTCATGGTTGCTAACATGTATTCTATTAATTGGTCCAACATGTTCCTATGAAACTAGTAGTAAATATATGGCTGATAGGTATGGATGTATATTAAATCTTGATTCCATTTGGATTTTGACATGTTATATGACAATTATAATATATACGGAGTATAAATAATGTACTCCATCATTGGAGTAGTTATGCTATATATAGATATTAGATATTAGATATAATAATAATAATGGAGTGGTTAGTATATATTATAATGTACTCCATCATTGGAGTAGTTATGCTATATATAATAGATATAATGTAGTGGTTCTATTATATATAGATTGTATACCATGCACTTGTCTAAAACCAAATATATAATTGGTGTTGCATCGTAATTATTTGAGTATGGACCTTGAATTTGAATCATGGACTGTTGTTATGATATATTACATAAATACTCAGTATATATGTGTAAATATTTGTGGCTATGCATATGAATATGCTCATGAAATATATCTAATTTGTCTATTTGAATTATATAGAGTAGCAAATTATGGTGAAACAAATATTATTCTATAATATAATATTGTATTGACAAGTGTGATTATATTTTGTCTAATTAGTTACGTTAACTGAATGGTGTACTTTTGATAATCTTCATAATAATTTGTTGATTATTAAGATTATTTGCTATTATTTTCGAGTACCACCATTACTGAATGTGGTTCTTTCTCATGCTGAGAAAGACGTAGGAATTTCACAAGTGTGAATTTATACGTTGACAGTAAAAGATGTTCTTTTATCTGACCATCCTGAACCTTGCGAGGTTGCCGACTGAACCTTGCGAGGTTCTTGACTGAACCGCTTCCCAAGTTGAGGAAGGGGAACATGATACTCAAAATGTGAGCGCGGTTCATGCTTGGAATCATTCGGATTCCTTGTGCTTCGACTATGTCTTGAATGACATTGTAGATTCGTTATATAATGTGTATTTGAACAGTATTGGACTGTTTTCTAAACATGACTTAAATCAGGTTTTTCGGAATGTATCCGAACCGTCTTCGGACTGCTTTTGGACTGGTTTTAAACCTGTTTAGTTTAACGTTTGAGTTGAAACGGTTTAGTTTAATCGTTTAGTAGAAACCATTTGGTTTTAACATGTTTGGTTTACCTGGTTGTGATTAAACCTGCTTGGTTTAACCGTAGGGTTGAATCCTGTTCGGTTTACCCGTTTGAGTTGAAATGGCTTTAAGTTAAAACATGTTTGGTTACCAGTTTGAGTTGAAACATGTTTGTTCATGATAAACTGGAAGTTTTATTTTGAGTTGTAAACTCAAATTAATTCGGTTTACATGATACTTGTTGTTTTGTTAACAACAGTTGAGCCACTAAAACATTCGGTTTTGTTAAAACAGTTGAGTTGAGTTCAAATTTTAGATGATCTCTAAAGTTAACTTGGTCGCTTCTAACACCAAGGAATTGTAGATTTATACTAGAGTTATCAGTCATGTATGTATAATGGAGAAAAGCTCTTCATGGATAACTCTGCCTTTGATGATATCATTGGCGAAGGGATTGTAATCCCTGAAAATGAACTCCGGAAAGGAACTCACATTGATCATGTGTTATATGTTCTTAAGATTAAGAGGAATCTGGTGTCCAGATGGTTGTTAACCATATTTGGTGTCAGAACAGAGTTTGATTCTAATAGGGTCATGTTGACCAAGAATGGAGTTATATGTACTAAGTAAGTGCAATGGTTGTTAACAATAACATAAATTAGGCATGGAAGATGTGGTCATTGTTAACTTAATTCAATTTGTGGTTAGATGACACTGAACTTTATACCACATTTTATATTGATCGTTTGTTGAAGGAAAATAAACAAGATTATCCTTCAAATTGGTTGAAAGAATAACCAAACCTTTGGTATAATCCAAACTGATGTGTGTGACTTGAAATCCATTCCAACGAGGAATGTTAACAAGTACTTCATTAGGTCTATTGATGATAACACGAAGTATTGTTAGGTTTACTTGTTGAAAAGTAAAGATGAAGCAATTGAGAAGTTTATTGCTTATAAAATGAAGTTGAAAATCAACTTGAACGGAAAATCAAGGTTGTTCGCAGTGAAAGAAGTGGTGAATATGTTGCACCTTTTGCTGATTTTTTTGCGCAAAATGGCATTAGAAATGAATTCACTGCACCTTACTCACCCCACTCGAATGAGACTATTGAACGAAAGAATAGAATCTTGGAAGATATGGTGAATGCCATGTTGGTAAGTTCTGGTGTAAGCCAGTCAATGTGGGGGGATGTCATTCTATCGGCAAACTATCTTTTAAATAAGATACCCCAAACGAATAGGGATGAAACCCCATATGAGTTATGGTGGAAAAGAAAACCATTCTATGAGGACCTCAAAGTGTGGGGGTGCCTAGCAAAGGTATTTGTTCCCTACCTAAGGCACAAAAGATAGGATCAATGACTATTGATTGCATATTTATCAGATGTGCTAAACAAAGTAGTGCTTATCGCTTAAGGTTCGATAATAGAATCGAGAAACGTTTCATTCTTTAAAATGTATTTTCATACATTACAAATGAACGTGAAAGTTCGTCTAGGATAGACGAGAAGGTGTTCAAGATGAGACACCTAATGAGCTAGTTCAATAGGAACTAGTATAATTAAAGAAACTTTCTCGATAAATGGCATACGCATTATGCTTATAGAGGAACTAAAACTGAATGTATAAAAAATATACATAATATTTGAGACCCTTTTAAATTGGATATTTAAGACGGTGTTTATGTATGTGAAGTCCATTTTGTCATGATACAAGAGATATGGTATGACATTTCTTGTGAGAAAAGCTATGGAGAATATGAATGATGCGTCAATTATTCTAATGCTTTGGACATAAAGTCTATGGAATGCTAGACTTGGACTTGTTAATGATGATCATCTGCAGAGATCAATTAACAACTAATATTTCATTGTGTTGAATATATTTAAAGACAACATCGATTTCATTCAGTAATAGAAGGATTTGGTATATTGTGAACATCATTGATGATGTAAATTATTCGCATGTTATGTGAATTATGATATTGAAGATAATTATTATATATAGATGTCAATCTTTATTATATCATTGTGTCTTGCGTTTTTTCTATCAAGAACAAGGTTCATGATAACGCGTTCTAGTGTATCTCTAATGAGGTGTACTCTATCCGACTTAGCATATGTTGCAATCAAGCTAAGTAGATACAAGAGTAATCCAAGTACATCTCTTTGGAGTTGTATGATTAGGTTAGTTCGGTAACAGATATCCTGTAGTGATTAAGGGACACTGTGATGCAAACTATATATCTGATACGAATGATTCCATAGCGAAAAGTAGGTGTGTATTCACACTTGGAGGTGTCGCTATCTCGTGAAAATTGTTTAAACCATCGATTATTGCTAGATCCACGATGGAATCATAATTCATCACTTTATATAAAGCTGGTGAAGAGGCAGAATGGCTACGTCAATTCATTAAAGATATACCAGATGGCCTAAGCCGGTGTCGGTCATATGTATACATTGTAATAGCCAATCGGTGATTGGTAGAGCTCATATTACAACGTATAATGGTATGAATAAATATATGTGACGTAGACATAATAAAACACGACAACTAATCTCTAGAGAAATTATCACAATTGACTATGTAAAGTCAAATGATAATATTGCGGATCCGCTGACAAAAGGCTTAAGCAGAGAGTTAGTATATGAGTCGTGCGTGGGAATGGGACTAAAGCCCATGAAAGGCTAAGTTTATATGAAGGAAAACCTAACTCAGTTGACTGGAGATCCCAAGATCTGAGTTCAATAGGACAACTTACTTGTATGAACTGGCGAAAGTCACTGTGGGGGAGTTAATCACTAAACTAGCAACCCCTACACATTTTAAAGGGAGTTTACTAATTAAGAGTAGACTTCCTAGTTCATTCCTAAAAGTGACATGTAAGAGGATAAGCCCGATATTGCTCAATAACATCATATATATCTATCGCAATATCGTGTAAAAATGCTCTAGAATCAAGGATAATGAAGGCGTTTCTACAAGTAATAGGCCAAGATGTGCAAATTTGTATCGGAGAGTGATTTATAAAGAGTTTTGATGATCTATGACCTTGGTTGATCCCGATACAAGTTAAGGTCTAATTTATGCTCTAAAATGGTAAAACAAGGCATCAAAGGTGTTAGGCTTCGTCCAAATGAAAGAAGATTGAAAAGAAAACGAAACAGCAATTTTCGTTACAGGCTTTGGGACGCCGTCCAAGGCTTTGGGACGCCGTCCAGCCTTTTAATGTAGGACGCCGTCCAAGTCTTTGGGATGCCGTCCAGCTCTTAAGAATGGGACGCCGTCCAGACTTTAGGACGCCGTCCTGTAGTAGGTTTTCAGCTACTTTTGCCTTTTGACCTACTTTCTCCACTTTAAAACCTACTGATTGAGGGACTGTTTTATCATATACGAAACCAGAGGTTACTGAGACGATTTTGGGAGCAAATTTGGTGAACTCCAAGCTCTTGAAAGAGGAACAACATCAAGTCTTCAAAGATCAAAACCTTCTCCATCCAAGATTCATTCTCTATTAGGTTGTTTTCTTGTCCTCCAACAATGAAATCTACTTATCAGTTGATTGTTATTTTGTTTGTAATTATGATTGTTGGCTAAACTCTATAATGTTCATCTAGATAAATAACTGAGATGTTGAATGTTTACTTTTGATTGATTGTTATTATGCACGATAGTTTGATGTTTGAATACAAGAACCATTATTGTTAAAGCTTAATCCTTTCGATTCAACTAGTTGATATGTTCATTTGATTAAGAAACATCATCTTGTTAAATTAATGCATTGATTTACATCTAGTGACATGTGTTTATCCATCTTTTACCAAAAGGGATAAGTTGAGTTCAAATGGTTAGTTTATATAGGGATGTAAGAACGACTCTTGTAGATACTTTCGGATAACCTAATTGATATGTGTAGTTATATAGGTGAACGATCAATTCCCTAGATATTGTTATACATATTTTCATTACTCGATTCCATATAACTAATAGGTGTTAGTAATTTGCCTTATCTAGTGACGTTTATAGGGATCTTATTACCACACTAAATTGATTACTTGGGTTGGGTGAATTGAGCATTTAACCGGACCAAGGGAATGAACTAGGCTAAATCATAAGTTGACATAGGAGTGGATCATGATCAACACACCATTGACTTGATCATTCTTCAAGTCTTTATACTAGTTGAATTAGTTGATTACAAATAGGAGGTCTTAGATGACAAGAACATCACTTGCGTCTTGTAATCCCGTTTGAGTGTTTACTCAAGGCTACTCTTGGTGAACCGATCAATTAGTTCTCGTGCATAACCAATCAATCCGGTCTTAATCTTAAATAACATTCAACATCGAGGGTAAAAAGTCTAGATGAGCATTTTTCCTTAAATTGATATCAAATCTATCTTACTTACTTTCTTTGCACTTATTTTCATCTTATAAACTTAAAAGACCAAAAATATTGTTTTTACATTTAACCTTCTCTGATTTGGCTAAATCGTTAAATAGCCACCAAAACATAAAACTTGCACCTTTAAGCTTCATTTACTTAGTTAATCATAATATAGTTTATAATTCTAGTTTGACTAATACAACTGTCCTTGGAACGATACACGAAACTAAACCAGTTACTATACTACTACACGATCGGGTACACTGCCCGTTAGTGTGTAGCAATCTCTAATCGGTATTTTTCCATATTATTTTATACAACAATTCATACACCACTTTTCGCATATCAAGTTTTTGGCGCCGCTGCCGGGGACAGTTTTGTGTCAAAATCGAATTATTAACTAATTTGTGATTAAGTAGTTTCTTAATTATTTTAAATTATTAATAGTCTTTGAATAATCTTGTAGAATCGGTATGTTTAATAGTTTTTGTTAGTTGTGTGATTGACATATTATAGGTTGCATATGCCACATACCCGAAGTTCAGAATCTCCATTACTTACACCGTTTACGGAACCTGATAGAAAGCTTGGTAGAATTCCAAAAGAAGTACTTGAACTTTTTGTATCTTCATCAAAGCAAGAAACTTTTGATTCAGAATCAAGTACAACCAAGCCTCGATATTCAGATTTTGGTAAACCCGTTCAACCCCCAAATTTTGAAATGGAAGGAGAAAGACCGTTTGTACCAAGACAATCAATGGCGGCTAAGATGAAAGCAACCCGAACAAGCCAAGGTAGTGCCATTACTCCGCCCACTGGTGAGGTAAATTTTGAAATAAAGGGACCTATTCTTCAAATGATTAATAACAGGTGTCAATTTAGTGGTGGTCCTAATGAAGATGCAAACGAACATATTCGTCTCTTTCAAGAGATATGTCTTCTTTTCAAACTTAAACCAGACACTGACCAGGCCATATTTTTAAGACTTTTCCCATGGACACTCCACGGGGAAGCACAAAGTTGGTTAGATTCATTGGCCGACGCTATGATAGAAACTTGGGATGGTATGTTGGAAAAATTTCTTAAGAAATATTTTCCAGCTTCTAAGTCCGCGAGACTCCAACACGAAATTACCCAATTCTGTCAAAAGCTGATGGAAACCTTGTACGAAGCATGGAATCGATTTTCCAAAATGCTAAGAGGTTGTCCAAACCATGGCTTGGATACCTTTCAAAAAGTCCAAATCTGTTACAAGGGTTGTGATGTTGCAACCCGAATTTCCATTGATCAAGCGTCCGGAGGTTCACTCATGGACAAAACCGAGCAAGAGGCTTATGAGATAATCGAGAAGCTAGCCGATTATTCTCATGAGTGGCATCAAGAACGCCCAATTACTCGTAATGCTCAAGTCCAAAGCGCCGGTGCTTATGATGACCTTAGTTCCCTAAGTGTAAAAATAGACGGTGTTGCTCGAAACATGGACAAAATCACCAAGGAAATTCATAGTATGAAAGTAGGTTGTGAATACTGCGGTGGACTCCATTTAGGAAAAGATTGTGATGCCGGTTTAACTATGGCTCAAAAAGAAGAGGTGGCTTTCATAAGCCAAAGAAATAATAATCAATTTCAAGGAAGAGCCCAGTTTAACCGGAACTTTAACAACCCCTACAACCCTCAAGGTCAAAATTCCAATTACCAACAAGGGTCAAGTAGCGGGTACCAACAACAAACTCCGGGTTTTTATCAAAAACCCCAACAGGAAGAGAAAAAGTCAAATTTAGAGAGTATGTTGGAAAAGTTAATTGCATCACAAACTCAGCTTGTCACAAACATAAACCAAACCAACGAGAAAAATGAACACCAGTTTAGAAACCAACAAACCTCAATACAGAACTTGGAGAAGCAAATGAGTGGGTTAGCTAGTTTACTTAGTGAGAGAAAACCAGAAAGTTTACCAGGCGATACCAATAAGAACCCCCGAAATGAGCACGCCAATGTTATCACCACACGGAGTGGTTTAGCATACGATGCTCCAAAAATGCCCGAAAATTCTGATTTCAGTGTTCCGTTGAACCAAAATGATGAACCGGTTAAGGAGCCGGAACAAGTGGTTAAAAAGGAAGAACGGGAAAAACCCGTAGTGACACCATATCAACCACCGCTCCCATACCCAAGAAAGCAAAAACAAGAAAGGCTAGAGGCCGAAAGGTCAAAATTCCTAGATATGTTTAAACAAATTAACATAAATATGCCTTTCATTGTTGTAATCTCGGGTATGCCCAAGTATGCTAAGTTCTTAAAAGACTTACTTACTAATCGGAAAAAAATGGAGGAACTTTCATCCGTCACCATGAATGCCAATTGTTCAGCAATTTTGATGGACAAAATACCAAAGAAGTTAGCTGATCCTGGAAGTTTTACAATACCATGTCTCCTGGAAGATTTGGAATGCATTAAAGCATTAGCGGATTTAGGGGCTAGCATAAATTTAATGCCTTATTAATTATATGTTAAGCTAAACCCCGGGGTACTAAAACCAACCCGAATGGCAATTCAACTAGCGGACCGCTCCGTTAAATTCCCCCGTGGAATTTTAGAGAATATGTTAGTAAAAGTGGGTACCCTAGTATTTCCGGCTGATTTTGTAATTTTGGACATGGAGGAGGACACACGTGTGCCTCTTATATTAGGTCGACCTTTCCTCAATACTGCTAGAGCTATGATAGATGTTCATGGGCAGAAATTGACCCTTAGTATTGAGGATATGAAGGTTACCTTTTCCGTTGACCATGCCTTGCAATACCCCGAGTCTACTGATGATCAATGTTATTATTTGAAAAACGTAGACACATATTCGGAGTTGTTGCAGGAATTTCCAGAATTGCAAGGTATGGGAGAATGCATTTTTGCGGAAGGTGATGAAGAGAATATGGTGGAAGAAGTGGAGATGTTGACCACCTTGATGGCTAATGGTTATGAGCCAAATGATGAAGAGTACAAAAAGTTGGATTTGGGAAATGAATACCGATGTAAAACATCGATTGAAGAACCCCCCGTTTTAGAACTCAAGCCACTCCCAAAACACTTGGAATATGCTTACCTTCAAGAGGGTTCTACTCTTCCGGTTATCATTTCATCCGAACTCTCTGTAAGTGAGAAGTCTAAGCTTGTTTCCATGTTAAAAGCCCATAAACCGGCTCTAGCATGAAAAATTCATGACATCAAGGGTATAAGTCCCTCTTATTGTACGCATAAGATATTAATGGAAGATAACTATAAACCATGTGTACAAAGACAAAGGCGACTGAACCCTAATATGCAGGAAGTCGTTAAAAAGGAGATTGTCAAACTCCTTGATGCAGGTCTTATTTACCCAATTTCGGATAGTCCTTGGGTGAGTCCAGTCCAATGTGTACCCAAAAAGGGTGGCATGACCGTTATCACCAATGAAGACGACCAATTAATTTCTACCAGGACTATCACGGGTTGGAGGGTATGCATTGATTACAGAAAATTAAATGATGCTACCCGAAAAGACCATTTTCCCCTTCCTTACATTGATCAAATGTTGGAAAGGTTGGCAAGAAAGAATTTTTATTGTTTTCTTGACGGTTTCTCGGGATATTTCCAAATCCCTATAGCACCTGAGGACCAAGAGAAAACCACCTTTACATGCCCTTATGGTACTTTCTCCTATCGACGTATGCCCTTTGGCTTATGCAATGCTCCTGCTACCTTTCAAAGGTGTATGGTAGCAATTTTTCATGATATGATTGAAGACTTTATGGAAGTATTCATGGATGACTTTTCAGTCTTCGGTGTTTCTTTTGATTCATGTCTTTATAATCTTGAGCGTATGTTAATTCGGTGTGAAGAATCTAATCTTGTTCTTAACTGGGAAAAATGCCATTTTATGGTAAGAGAGGGCATTGTTTTAGGTCATAAAATTTCCTCTGCGGGACTGGAGGTGGACAGAGCTAAAGTGGAAGTCATAGCCAAATTACCACCACCGTCAAATGTGAAAGGCGTAAGAAGTTTTCTGGGGCACGCCGGTTTTTACCGGCGGTTCATTAAAGATTTTTCCAAAATTGCAACCCCGATGAACAAACTTCTTGAGAAAGACGCTCCATTTGTCTTTACAGACGAGTGTCTTAATGCCTTTAACCTCCTTAAAGCAAAACTCACGCAATCACCCATTCTCATATCGCCGAATTGGTCAATTCCATTCGAACTTATATGTGATACTAGTGACTTTGCTATTGGTGCAGTCTTGGGGCAAAGAATTGAAAAACATTTCAAGCCCATTTATTATGCTAGTAAGACATTGCAAGGAGCCCAACTTAATTACACTACCACCGAGAAGGAACTCCTGGAAATTGTCTTTTCGTTTGAAAAATTCCGATCCTATTTGGTACTAGCAAAGACGGTTGTCTATACAGACCATTCGGCATTAAAGTACTTGCTTGCTAAGCAAGATGCTAAACCCCGATTAATACGTTGGGTATTTGATGTGCGAAAAGTGGTATATGAATTATCGTATTAAAAATACCGGTTTTAGAGATTGCTACACACTAACGGGCAGTGTACCCGATCGTGTAGTAGTATAGTAACTGGTTTAGTTCCGTGTATCGTTCCAAGGACAGTTATATCAGTCAAACTAAAATTAGAAACTATATTATGATTAACTAAGTGAATGAAAGTTAAAAGTACAAGTTTTATGTTTTGGTGGCTATTTAACGATTTAGCCAAATCAAAGAAGGTTAAATGTAAAAACAATATTTTTGTCTTTTAAGTTTATGAAATGATAATAAGTGCAAATAAAGCAAGTAAGATAGTTTTGAATTAAATCAAAGAGATGAAATGTTTATCTAGATATTTTACCCTCGGTATTGGATGTATTTTTAGATATTAAGTCCTGATTGAATAATTATGTGTGTAGTTATCTAATAGGTTCACTAAGAGTTCTCTCGGATAAACACGCAAATACAATAACAAGATCAAGGGTTCCCTTTTCACTATGGTTCTTGTATTTGTAATCAAATAACTATAAGCATGCTAATCACCTAAATCGACTCGCCAAGAGTTCTCTTTAGCAAGTACTCAAACTAGAATTACTAAGCGAGGGTTCCCTATAACTTAGACCTTTTAGTTTGTGACTAGTTGATCAACAAAATCAAAGACTTGAATAACAATTGTCTTTGCGTTCGCTCTACACAATTCATTCCTATTTTGTTTAACCGTTTTAATCTAGTTTACCCCCTTGGTTCGGTTTAGCAAACAATCAATCTAAGACAAGTTGATTGTAAATCAATATGATACATCAAAAAGAGTTCTCTTTATCAACAACATATCAATTAACTAGATACAAATGATTTTAACAACAATAAGCATGGTTCTTAATTCAAGCTTCAATCTATCACGCATAATACATTCAATCAATAAGATTACATCCAATACCTTGGTTATTAATCTAGACAAACATTATAGAAACTAGCCAACAATCATGGTAACAGACAACAATACAATCAAATTATTAACTGAAATCATTGCTGAGAACAAGTAAATAACCTACAAGAACAAGAGTTCTTGGATGAAAAAGGTTTTGATGGATGATGCCTTGATGTTGAGCCTCTTCAAAGAGGTTGGAGTTCTCCAATTTGCTCCTGAAAATTGCCTCTAAACTCTCTGGTTCGTATTCTGATGCAACAGTCCCTCAAAAACTGAAGTTTTAAAGTGGAGAGAGTAGGTAAAAAGCTAAAAAGTCGGCTACACCTACTACGGGACGTCGTCCCAAAGGGAAGGACGGCGTCCCGGTATAAAGGGCTAGACGGCGTCCCAATTGCCGAGACAGCGTCCCGAATTGAAAGACGGGACGTCGTCCCACCTTCCAGGACGGCGTTCTGTTGTGCTAATTTTGACTGTTTCGTTTTCTTTTCAATATTACTTCATTTGGACGAAGCCTAACACCTTGGAAGCTTTGTTTTATCATTTTAGAGTGCTATCTTGACCCTAACTCGTATCGGGATCAACCAATGTCATAAATCATCAAAATTCTTTGTAAATCATTCTTCCGATATAAACTTGCGCATCTTGGTTTATTATTTGTAGAACACCTTCATCATCCTTGATTCTAGAGCGTTTTTAATGATATTGCGATAGATATATATGATGTTATTGAGCAATATCAAAACACCCCACACTTAAACCTTGCTTGTCCTCAAGCAATTCTTTCGTTACAAAGTCGAACAATATCAAACATAATCACACAATATAGATTACAAACATTACATGAATCACTCGTAACACACAAAACACACACGTTGATATGAAACACAAGTCACACTATATAAAACACACGCTTTAAGTAACACACTCACGCTATATACACAATGGAAACACACGCTTTAAGTATAGCACGCTTGAAATCACACGCACGCTATATTCACAATGGAAACACACAAACACATTTTTGAGAGATTAGAGCCAAGTATCCGAAAAATTTGATCCTAGGGAAATCAGGACCTTGATGAAAACGTTTTATGGTTTTTGAAAATATCATGCTAGTTTTTTAATACTAGACACGTTTTCCGATTTTGTCGGATTTTCTGAATTTTGAAAAATGAGTGCGGGTTTCCCGCTATTGGTCAAGCCAATCCCTCCCACGGTACCTAACATCGCGAGATGTCGGTAGAAAATAATGTGCTTAGGAGGATACACATTACGTCCGGATATCATCGATAATCATGAGGTAATCATCTAATCCGTTAAGTCAATCATAAAGATTGAAGTTCATCAGGCTTAAAAGCTGACATATTACCTTTCCGGAGGTTATCCACTGGGAATCTGATCAATCACTGACAATTTGTGTATCATGGTGCGCTTCCCATTTGGCTAGCAAATCTCCCTCATTGAGATAAGCTTTGACTACCAGTTTCCCTGTTTGATGTTGAGGCCTGGTAGATTTCCAGTCGATTTTAGCAATGAATTTTCAAGATTTTTCAACACCCTACAACTGGTCTGGACTACAACTTCTGAAATAAATCAGCAAGTGTGTCGTTCGGGAGACTTGACTCCCTTTAGGATGGAATGGATACATCCTGTATGGTCATATAAGTGGTCGGACGCAACATTGTCCTTGTTAGGAGAAACAATGAGGATCGTCCTTAGGGTTTTCGATCTGGCGCGAGATTCGGTTTCCGACCACGCTATACAATCACCGCTCTCTCACGGTTTACACTCGTTTTGGTACAAGTGACCTACAAGTTAGCTTACTAAACTAGTAGGATTTTCATTCAAATAATTGAATGATAGTGCAACTTCAAAGACTATTAATAATTTAAAATGTAAACCAATCATTTATTTTCTAGATTTTAAGACCATAATGTGTATAACGTGGTTTTTGGGCTTTTAATCGTTTTTAAGGCTACTTGAAAATTTTAAAATTTTTTTTTTAAATAATCTTATAATCAATTAAGTTTATAAAATATCTTTTAAAAATTTATATTTATAACGGAAATTCGGTTGTTATACCTGATCTTAATCCGTCGATAAATTTTAAAATCAATTTATAAAATTTAACCTTTTACAAGTTATGTTGCCTTGAACGCCTTAATTTTAGTAAAACGAGTTCCCGATAAATTTCTACTCCCCACCCCACACTTGAGATCATGCAAGGCCCTCATTGCATGAAATCAGAAAAAGGATTAAATTTAGAGGGCAAAGTGATAGGGTGATTGTAGAAATTTTCAATTTTTAACCTGTAAATCGTGGAACATGTAGACGGATGCTGCTGAACTTACTGCCAGCATAAGAGCATCATCCAGTCCGCGATTATCATCATACACACATCATAATATCAAATGTCGCTGAACTTAATGCCAGTCTTTGAAGTTCAATCATGCTGCACAAATTAACAAACCACACAAATCACAATAAAAATAACGGTGTTTTTACAACCACAACCGTTTATCAAACCACACCATTAGTACATTATTACAAACCGAAATATTGTCTAAAATCACACCACACAAATTAAATTGTCGCAAAACAAAGTACAAAATGATCAAAGGCACGCAGGCCTAGTTATCAAACGGCCAAAAATAATTACCCGAACCATCTCTGTACGGGCGTCCCTGTGGATATTGCTGCTCAAATCTGTTCCGAGCATCCTGCAACGCAGCGGTATTATCATAAATCGGGTAAGGCGGAGGTGGGTTTTGAGGATCCGTGTAATATTTGGGTGTCAGACGTGTCATCCCATAGTACTGCTCGGGGTTGGAATAAAACAACTCCGAGTTATGGTTATTCCAATCAATACCATAACTCATCCATCCCTGATCGTGCACTTGAGTAATCTGTCGTTGCTCCATTCGCTGTTGACTATCCCACATTCGATCGTTGTGCATCCTTTGTTCGTTCGGGCTCAACCTCATGTTATTAACACTACCAACCAAACTGTCCCAACTTGATTGGGACGGATGCCACGGAACCTGTTCACCAACATTAGTCTGTGCCTCCATTTCCGCCTCCTCTTCCTGCCGCTGCTCTTGCTGAACACCACTGCCACTTGCGTCACCTGCACCAACTGCCACAAAAGGCACCAAATGCCCATTTCTATCTTTCATAATGATTTCAGCATTAATATAAAAAACCTTTTTTAATGGTTTCATTATGCTCGTGTACTCCTGTAATCTACTGAAATCAATGTTAAAATGTCGGGCAATTCGGGTGATGTAGTGGCCTCCCAGAAGTGGCTTCCATAGCCGTGTCTCAGTCGCAATGGCAAGGAAATAATTACCGATTAGCCCAGGAATGTCGGTATAGGAACCTCGCTTGATTTGATCCATAATCCACAAATCTAATGTTTTCACCTTCTCATGACCCTCAATCCTCGCATTAAACGTGCATGCGATGAGTCGATGAAGCAGCTTATCATCCCGGGCTGCGATTTCGTTGTACCTGTGCTTGCTTGATCTAAAATGTGCAGGCGCAATATCTGGCTTACAAATTCTGCGCCAATAAGAGGTGTCATCAAAAACATGCCGTCCAACGTAATCAGAAGCCCGCAAATATTCACCTAACTGATTATCGGTGAATTCCCCAAAAATTCCCAGAACTCTACAAAGCTGTAAACTGCTTATACCCCTATCTTGGCCCCCGAGACAAAACCGTAGAAACTCATTCGATAAATAATCGCTGACATTGTTAAACCGCATGGTAGAGTAAAATTCTTTAAGCAGCACCGGATAGATTGGTTCATTGATGCTAAAAACCTGTTCCCAAGCGTGGGTGACTACTCTACCGTAAGGAATGGCGAGTAAATTAGAAACATGTCGGCGCATGCCCGCCTCTTCCAATGGCCCCCAGATAAAATACCAAGTTGCATTAATCGGCCTATGGTTTATTCTCTCAAATGTTTCCGTATAGTCTTCATCGTTCTGAACCTGTGTTAACCAAACTCAAGGATCGTTTAGATCCTCCTCCTCTTCTTCTCCGGAAGACGATGATGAATGATGTTGTTGTTATGGTGGTGGTGGTTGTCGTGGAGGAGCCAAACCTGCTGTCCTTCCTCTTTTTGCCGGTCCTCCTCTGCTTGGTTGTCCCTGCAAAACATTATACACCAAACCAAAAGAACATAGAAACCGTTGTGTTAATGTTAGCTAAAAACATAACCGAGTAGCAGGAGAACTTAATCATTCAATTCCTAGTTCAAAAGCATTATGATTCATTTAAACGAAAGTGCATGTTCACAATTTTAAACCAAAGTCAACCAAAGTCAACATGAATTCGTTAATACACCTTCAAAAAAAATGAAAATCATAACTTCACAATGTAGCACAAACTTAGGACTCAAAGATTCAAGTATGTTGTGTTCATAGGTCATATGGTTTAACTTTGCATTCTAATCATATTCATCATAAATCATAACGCATTTTCACAATTTTTAGCTCAAATGACCATTATAACATCATACATTAGGGCATTTCATTCCATCAATTTGCTTCAACAGGCCCATACAAATGAACATCAAACATACATATTTCATAAATTCATTACAATTCAACAATATGCTTAGAAATTCACTAATATTCAAAAATGACCCGGCCAAGTTGACATCAACATCACCAACACAATCAAATACTTTACAAGAATCATAAACATCATACATAAACTCAACATCATAAGTTAAACACCCTAAATTCGGATTTAATTTCTACAAACCCTAGAATCATGAACAAAACCCTTAAAAGCATGTAATCTTTGCAAAATAAACACATAAAGGCAATTTAAACATCTAAGGCATGTTAATCTTAACAATAATCATGCAAATCAAACACCCCACACTTATCCTTCACCAATTTATAGATATAAACATACAATTCAAGTAATTGATAAAGAAAAGTGTAAAAATGGAGTATCCATACCAAAAAGTTCATGATTTGAAGCTTGAATTTGAAGAAGAAATCGCGAATTTGAGGTAGAGATTAGGGTTTTTGGAGAGTGGTTCGTGTTAGGGCAGAGAAAAATAGAGAAGAGTGTGTTTTGTGGATAAGAAATGGGTTGGATATGGTTTAAAAACGTATTTTTTTTCTGACTCAGGGGGTCTAGACGTCGTCCTGATTTTTGGGACGGCGTCTCGATTCTTTAAGTGGGACGGCGTCTAGGGTTTTGGGACGGCGTCCCGGTATGTTAAGTGGGACGGCGTCTAGGGTTTTGGGACGGCGTCCCGGTATGTTAAGTGGGACGGCGTCTAGGGTTTTGGGATGGCGTCCTGTTTCACTAAAACTCACTGACCTGTTTTTCTGAGTCGTTCGCGTTTAGAGGTCATACGTTAATCATTTTGTACCAAACTAAAATTTATCGCGCACACAATACAAACCTAATTACAATTGTGAACCAGTTTTTTTTTACGAGTCATTCACCAAACTCGTCCCCATTTAGATTTAGGCATTTTTCTTGAAGTTGAGGCTAACCTCATCCTCAATTTCTAGGGGACCATCAACATAGTGTTTGACCCGGTAGCCATTCACTTTAAAAATATCACCCTTCCCGTTCTCCATTTCGACTGTACCATAAGGGTACACCTTTCTAACAACAAACGGTCCCGTCCATCGGGACTTAAGCTTTCCGGGTGATAACTTGAAACGGGAATTATAAACAAGGACACGATCGCCTTCCATGAATTCCTTTGGACGTTTCAATCTTTTGTCGTGCCATTGTTTGGTTTTTTTCTTGTAAATTAGAGAGTTGTCATAGGCTTCAAGCCTCAACTCGTCTAATTCATTTAGTTGGGTCAAACGTAACCGACCCGCTTCTTGGTAATCCAAATTGCATGCCCTTAGCGCCCAATGTGCTTTATGTTCAATCTCCAACGGGAGATGGCATGCTTTTCCGTATACCATACGGAAAGGAGTTGTTCCAATCGGTGTTTTGTAGGCCGTGCGAAAGGCCCACAATGCATCGTTTAACTTGGTTGACCACTCTTTTGGATTGGCACCAACGGTCTTTTCAAGTATGCGTTTTAATGACCGGTTGGTGTTTTCTACTTGCCCACTCGTTTGGGGATGATAAGATGTCGAAATTTTATGAATTACTCCATATCTTTTCAATACCTTTTCCAATTGCTTATTGCAAAAGTGGGTGCCCCGGTCACTTATAAGAGCTTTTGGTGTGCCGAACCTAGAGAAAAGTTCCATCAAAAAGTTTACCACTACTCGGCCATCATTTGTTGGTAGAGGTTTTGCCTCCGCCCATTTAGAGACATAATCTATGGCGACAAGTATGTAGAGGTAAGAATGAGATTTTGGAAAGGGGCCCATAAAGTCAATTCCCCAAACATCGAACACCTCGCATACTTGGATGCTTTGTTGAGGCATTTCATCCCGTTTAGTTATTTGACCGGCCCGTTGGCACGCGTCACAAGCCTTACAAACAGTGTAGGCATATTTGAATATTGTAGGCCAATAGAAACCGGCCTCATAAACTTTCTTCCCCGTGATTTGGGGACCAAAGTGCCCACCTGTTGGACCAAGGTGACAGTCAAGCAGAATTTCGGTGCATTCCTTCCCCGAAACACACCGACGGATTATCCCATCGGGACACTATTTAAAGAGATATGGGTGTTCCCAAAAATAGTATTTTAAGTCACTAAAGAATTTCTTTCTTTTCTGGTGTGACATACCGGTTTCTAGGAATCCACCCGCAAGATAGTTGGCAATGTCTACAAACCATGGATCATCAATTTTCTCAACTCTCATGAGATTTTCATCAGGAAAATTATCTTGGATAACTGTCTCATGTAGAATCCCAAGATTCGGGTTCTCAAGTCGAGAAAGGTGATCGGCAGCTAGGTTTTCGGCACCCTTTTTATCCTTTATATCGATGTCGAATTCTTGCAAAAGCAAGACCCAACGTATTAAACGGGGTTTAGCATCTTGCTTAGAAAGCAAGTACTTTAAAGCCGAGTGGTCGGTGCAGACAACCGTCTTTGCTAGCACTAAATAGGATCGGAATTTGTCAAACGAAAAGACGATTGCAAGGAGTTCCTTCTCGGTGGTAGTGTAATTAAGTTGGGCTCCTTGCAGTGTCTTACTAGCATAGTAAATGGGCTTGAAATGTTTTTCTATTCTTTGCCCCAAGACGGCACCAATAGCAAAGTCACTGGCGTCACACATAAGTTCGAATGGTATTGACCAATTCGGCGATATGAGAATCGGTGACTGCGTGAGCTTTGCTTTAAGAAGATTAAAGGCAGTAAGACACTCGTCCGTAAAGACAAATGGAGCGTCCTTCTCAAGAAGTTTGTTCATGGGGGTTGCAATTTTGGAAAAATCTTTAATGAACCGCCGGTAAAAACCGGCGTGCCCCAGAAAACTTCTAACACCTTTCACATTCGTTGGTGGTGGTAATTTGGCTATTACTTCCACTTTAGCCCGATCCACCTCAAGACCTGCACAAGAAATTTTATGACCCAATACAATTCCCTCTTTTACCATAAAATGGCATTTTTCCCAGTTTAGTACAAGATTTGATTCTTCACACCTAATCAACATACGCTCAAGATTTTTAAGACATGAGTCAAAAGAATCACCGAAGACTGAGAAGTCATCCATGAATACTTCCATAAAATCTTCAATCATGTCATGAAAAATAGCCACCATACACCTTTGGAAGGTAGCAGGAGCATTGCATAAGCCAAAAGGCATACGCCGATAGGAGAAAGTACCATAAGGACATGTAAAGGTCGTTTTCTCTTGGTCCTCGGGTGCTATAGGGATTTGGAAATATCCCGAGAAACCGTCAAGAAAACAATAAAAATTCTTTCCCGCTAATCTTTCCAACATTTGATCAATGTAAGGAAGGGGAAAATGGTCTTTTCGGGTAGCATCATTTAATTTCCTGTAGTCAATGCATACCCTCCAACCCGTGATAGTCCTGGTAGAAATTAATTGGTCGTCTTCATTTGTGACAACGGTCATGCCACCCTTTTTGGGCACGCATTGGACCGGACTCACCCAAGGACTATCCGAAATTGGATAAATAAGACCCACATCTAGGAGTTTTACAATCTCCTTCTTAACAACTTCTTGCATATTGGGGTTGAGTCGCCTTTGTCTTTGTACACACGGCTTATAGTTATCTTCCATTAATATCTTATGTGTACAATAAGAGGGACTTATACCCTTGATGTCATGAATTTTCCATGCTAGAGCCGTTTTATGGGCTTTTAACATGGAAACAAGCTTAGATTTCTCACTTACAGAGAGTTCGGATGAAATGATCACCGGGAGAGTAGAACCTTCTTGTAGGTAAGCATATTCCAAGTGACTTGGAAGTGGCTTTAGTTCCAAAACGGGAGGTTCTTCAATCGATGTTTTACATCGGTATTCATTCCCTAAATCCAACTTTCTGTACTCTTCATCATTTGGCTCATACCCGTTAGCCATCAAAGTGGTCAACATCTCCACTTCTTCCACCATTGTTTCATCATCACCTTCCGCAAAAATGCATTCTCCTGTACCTTGAAATTCTGGAAATTCCTGCAATAACTTCGAATACGTGTCTACGGTTTGCAAATAATAACATTGATCATCAGTAGACTCGGGGTATTGCAAGGCATGGTCAACGGAAAAGGTAACCTTCATATCCTCAATACTAAGGGTCAATTTCTGCCCATGAACATCTATCATAGCTCTAGCGGTATTGAGGAAAGGTCAACCTAATATAAGAGGCACACGTGTGTCCTCCTCCATGTCTAGAATTACAAAATCAGCCGGAAATACTAGGGTACCGACTTTTACTAACATATTCTCTAAAATTCCACGAGGGAATTTAACAGAGCGGTCTACTAGTTGGATTGCCATTCGAGTTGGTTTCAGTTCCCCGGGGTTTAGCTTAACATATAATGAATAAGGCATTAAATTTATGCTAGCCCCTAAATCCGCTAATGCTTTAATGCATTCCAAATCTCCCAGGAGACATGGTATGGTAAAACTTTCAGGATCAGCTAACTTTTTCGGTATTTTGTTCATCAAAATTGCTGAACAATTAGCATTCATGGTGACGGATGAAAGTTCCTCCATTTTCTTCCGATTAGTAAGTAAGTCTTTTAAAAACTTAGCATACTTGGGCATACCTGAGATTACATCAATGAAAGGCATGTTTATGTTAATTTGTTTAAACATATCTAGGAATTTCGACCTTTCGGCCTCTAGCCTCTCTTGTTGTTGTTTTCTTGGGTATGGGAGCGGTAGTTGATATGGTTTTACTACGGGTTTTTCCCGTTCTTCCTTTTCAACCACTTTTTCCGGCTCTTTAACCGGTTCATCATTTTGGTTCAATGGAACCCTGAAATCAGAATTTTCGGGCATTATTGGAGCATCGTATGCTAGACCACTCCGTGTGGTGATAACATTTGCGTGCTCATTTCGTGGGTTTTTACTGGTATCGCCCGGTAAACTACCTGGTTTCCTCTCGCTCAGTAAATTGGCTAAACCACTCATTTGTTTTTCTAAATTTTGAATTGATGCTTGTTGGTTTCTAAATTGATGTTCGTTTTTCTTGTTGGTTTGGTTTATATTTGTGACAAGCTGAGTTTGTGATGTAATTAACTTTTCCAACATACTCTCTAAATTTGACTTTTTCTCTTCCTGTTGGGGTTTTTGGTAAAAACCCGGAGTTTGTTGTTGGAACCCACTACTTGACCCTTGTTGAAAATTGGAAGTTTGACCTTGAGGGTTGTAGGGGTTGTTAAAGTTCCGGTTAAATTGGGCTCGTCCCTGAAACTGGTTATTATTTCTTTGGCTTATGAAAGCCACTTCTTCTTTTTGAGCCATGGTTAACCCGGCATCACAATCTTTTCCTAAGTGGAGACCTCCACAGTATTCACAACCTACTTTCATACTATGGATTTCCTTGGTGATTTTGTCCATGTTTCGGACAACACCATCTATTTTTACACCTAGGGAGCTTAAGTCATCATAAGCACCGGCGCTTTGGACTTGAGCATTTCGAGTAATTGGGCGTTCTTGATGCCACTCATGAGAATAATCGGCTAGTTTCTCGATTATCTCATAAGCCTCTTGCTCGGTTTTGTCCATAAGAGAACCACCGGCCGCTTGGTCAATTGAAATTCAGGTTGCTACATCACAACCTTTGTAAAAGATTTGGACCTTTTGAAAGGTATCCAAACCATGGTTTGGACAACCTCTTAGCATTTTGGAAAATCGATTCCATGCTTCGTACAGGGTTTCCATCGGCTTTTGACAGAATTGGGTAATTTCGTGTTGGAGTCTCGCGGACTTGGATGCTGGAAAATATTTCTTAAGAAATTTTTCCAACATACCATCCCACATTTCTAACGTAGCCTCGGCCAATGAATCTAACCAACTTCGTGCTTCCCCTTGGAGTGTCCAAGGGAAAAGTCTTAATAATATGGCCTGGTCAGTTTCTGGTTTAAGTTTAAATAGAAGACATATCTCTTGAAAGAGACGAATATGTTCGTTTGCATCTTCATTCGGACCACCACCAAATTGACACCTGTTATTAATCATTTGAAGAATAGGTCCTTTTATTTCAAAAGTTACCTCACCAGTAGGTGGAGTAATAGCACTACCTTGTCCGGTCCGGGTTGCTTTCATCTTTGCTGCCATTGATTGTCGTGGTACCAACGGTCTTTCTCCTTCCATTTCAAAATTCGGGGGTTGAACGGGTTTACCAAAGTCTGAATATCGAGGCTTGGTCGTACTTGATTCTGAATCAAAGGTTTCTTGCTTTGATGAAGATTCAAAAATTTCAAGTACTTCTTTTGAAATCCTACCAAGCTTTCTATCAGGTTCTGTAAACGGTGTAAGTAATGGAGATTCTGAACTTCGGGTATGTGGCATATGCGACCTATAAACTGTCAATCACACAACTAACAAAAATTATTAAACATACCGATTCTATAAGTTTAACAATCAAAGATTATTAAAAATTTAAAATAATTAAGAAACTACTTAATCACAAATCAGTTAATAATTCTATTTTGACACAAAACTGTCCCCGGCAGCGGCGCCAAAAACTTGATGTGCGAAAAGTGGTATATGAATTATCGTATGGAAAATACCGGTTTTAGAGATTGCTACACACTAACGGGCAGTGTACTCGATCGTGTAGTAGTATAGTAACTGGTTTAGTTCCGTGTATCGTTCCAAGGACAGTTATATCAGTCAAACTAAAATTAGAAACTATATTATGATTAACTAAGTGAATGAAAGTTAAAAGTACAAGTTTTATGTTTTGGTGGCTATTTAATGATTTAGCCAAATCAAAGAAGGTTAAATGTAAAAACAATATTTTTGTCTTTTAAGTTTATGAAATGATAATAAGTGCAAATAAAGCAAGTAAGATAGTTTTGAATTAAATCAAAGAGATGAAATGTTTATCTAGATATTTTACCCTCGGTATTGGATGTATTTTTAGATATTAAGTCCTGATTGAATAATTATGTGTGTAGTTATCTAATAGGTTCACTAAGAGTTCTCTCGAATAAACACGCAAATACAATAACAAGATCAAGGGTTCCCTTTTCACTATGGTTCTTGTATTTGTAATCAAATAACTATAAGCATGCTAATCACCTAAATCGACTCGCCAAGAGTTCTCTTTAGCAAGTACTCAAACTAGAATTACTAAGCGAGGGTTCCCTATAACTTAGACCTTTTAGTTTGTGACTAGTTGATCAACAAAATCAAAGACTTGAATAACAATTGTCTTTGCGTTCGCTCTACACAATTCATTCCTATTTTGTTTAACCGTTTTAATCTAGTTTACCCCCTTGGTCCGGTTTAGCAAACAATCAATCTAAGACAAGTTGATTGTAAATCAATATGATACATCAACAAGAGTTCTCTTTATCAACAACATATCAATTAACTAGATACAAATGATTTTAACAATAATACGCATGGTTCTTAATTCAAGCTTCAATCTATCACGCATAATACATTCAATCAATAAGATTACATCCAATACCTTGGTTATTAATCTAGACAAACATTATAGAAACTAGCCAACAATCATGGTAACAGACAACAATAAAATCAAATTATTAACTGAAATCATTGCTGAGAACAAGTAAATAACCTACAAGAACAAGAGTTCTTGGATGAAAAAGGTTTTGATGGATGATGCCTTGATGTTGAGCCTCTTCAAAGAGGTTGGAGTTCTCCAATTTGCTCCTGAAAATCGCCTCTAAACTCTCTGGTTCATATTCTGATGCAACAGTCCCTCAAAAACTGAAGTTTTAAAGTGGAGAGAGTAGGTAAAAAGCTAAAAAGTCGGCTACACCTACTACGGGACGTCGTCCCAAAGGGAAGGACGGCGTCCCGGTATAAAGGGCTAGACGGCGTCCCAATTGCTGAGACGACGTCCCGAATTGAAAGACAGGACGTCGTCCCACCTTCCAGGACGGCGTCCTGTTGTGCTAATTTTGACTGTTTCGTTTTCTTTTCAATATTACTTCATTTGGACGAAGCCTAACACCTTGGAAGCTTTGTTTTATCATTTTAGAGTGCTATCTTGACCCTAACTCGTATCGGGATCAACCAATGTCATAAATCATCAAAATTCTTTGTAAATCATTCTTCCGATATAAACTTGCGCATCTTGGTTTATTATTTGTAGAACACCTTCATCATCCTTGATTCTAGAGCGTTTTTAATGATATTGCGATAGATATATATGATGTTATTGAGCAATATCAGTCTTACTTTTGCAAGAATTCGCCATTGATATTAAAGACAAAAAGGGGGCCGAAAACCTAGCAGCCGATCACCTTTCTCGACTTGAGAACCCGAATCTTGAGGTTCTCCATGAGACCGTTATTCAAGATAATTTTCCTGATGAAAATCTCATGAAAATTGAGAAAATTGATGATCCCTGGTTTGTAGACATAGCCAACTATCTTGCGGGTGGATTCCTAGAAACCGGTATGTCACATCAAAAACGAAAGAAATTTTTCAGTGACATAAAATACTATTTTTGGGAAAACCCGTATCTCTTTAAACGGTGTCCTGATGGGATAATCCGTCGTTGTGTCTCCGGGGAAGAATGCAATCAAATTCTTCTCCAATGTCATCTTGGTCCCACTGGTGGATATTTCGGATCCCAAATCACGGGGAGAAAAGTCTATGAGGCCGGTTTTTATTGGCCTACAATCTTCAAGGATGCCCACCAAATTTGTAAATCATGCGATTCTTGCCAAAGGGCAGGAAAAATTAGTCAAAGAGATGAAATGCCTCAAAACATAATCCAAGTTTGTGAGGTTTTCGATATTTGGGGCATTGATTTCATGGGACCATTCCCAAAATCTAATTCCAACCAATACATACTCGTTGCAGTTGACTACGTGTCAAAATGGGCGGAAGCAAAGGCTCTCCCCACAAACGATGCACGAGTTGTTATAATTTTTCTTAAAGAGCTCTTTGCCCGATTCGGTACCCCGAAAGCGTTAATTAGTGACCGTGGTACCCATTTTTGCAACACCCAATTGGAAAAGGTGTTGAAACGATATGGGGTAACCCATAAAATTTCTACATCTTATCACCCACAAACAAGTGGGCAAGTTGAAAATACAAATCGGGCACTAAAAAGGATCCTTGAGAAAACGGTTGGATCAAATCCTAAGGTGTGGTCAACGAAGCTTGACGATGCTTTGTGGGCATTTAGAACCGCCCACAAAACTCCTATTGGAACCACACCTTACCGCCTAGTCTATGGGAAGGCATGTCATCTCCCTTTGGAGATAGAGCACAAATCACATTGGGCTCTTAAGACATGTAACCTCGATCTTGAAGAAGCTGGAAACCTTCGTTTAAACCAACTTAATGAGTTGGATGAGTTGAGACAAAATGCCTATGAAAACTCGCTCATATACAAGGAAAAGACAAAAGTTTGGCACGACAACCGTCTTAGGAATCTGAAAGATTTTAAAGAGGGTGATCTTGTTTTGCTATTTAACTCACGATTTAAACTTTTCCCTGGAAAACTCAAGTCCCGATGGATGGGACCATTTGTTGTTAACAAGGCTTTTCCATATGGAACGGTGGAGTTAAGGAATTCAAAAGGTGAAATGTTTAAGGTGAATGGCCACCGGGTCAAGCACTATGTTGATGGTCCCCAAGAAATGGAAGATGAGGTTAGCCTCAACTTCGAGAACAAAGCGTAAATCGAAATGGGGACGAGTTGGGTGAATGACTCGTTAAAAAAATGGTTCACAAATGTAAATATTTTGAATTGTGTGTACGATAATTTTTAGTGTTGTGCAAAATGATTTACGTTTGGACTTAAAACTGGCTAGTGTCGAAGAAAGCAGGTCAGTGAATTTTAGTTAATTGGGACGCCGTCCCATTTTCCTAGACGCCGTCCCACCTTAATGATCCTGGATGTCGTCCCATTTAACTCGACGCCGTCCCATCTTTAAGACTTGGACGCCATCCCAGGTACTGGACGCCTGTAGTGACCCGAAATTTTCCATGTTTATATATATTAATTGAGATTGATATTTACATGATTAAATGTTTCCAACATGTTAAGCAATCAAACTTGTTAAGACTTGATTAATTGAAATATGTTTCATATAGACAATTGACCACCCAAGTTGACCGGTGATTCACGAACGTTAAAACTTGTAAAAACTATATGATGACATATATATGGATATATATATATATAGTTAACATGATACTATGATAAGTAAACATATCATTAAGTATATTAACAATGAACTACATATGTAAAAACAAGACTACTAACTTAATGATTTTTAAACGAGACATATATGTAACGATTATCGTTGTAAAGATATTTAATGTATATATATCATATTAAGAGATATTCATACATGATAATATCATGATAATATAATAATTTAAAATCTCATTTGATATTATAAACATTGGGTTAACAACATTTAACAAGATCGTTAACCTAAAGGTTTCAAAACAACACTTACATGTAACGACTAACGATGACTTAACGACTCAATTAAAATGTATATACATGTAGTGTTTTAATATGTATTTATACACTTTTGAAAGACTTCAATACACTTATCAAAATACTTCTACTTAATAAAAATGCTTACAATTACATCCTCGTTCAGTTTCATCAACAATTCTACTCGTATGCACCCGTATTCGTACTCGTACAATACACAGCTTTTAGATGTATGTACTATTGGTATATACACTCCAATGATCAGCTCTTAGCAGCCCATGTGAGTCACCTAACACATGTGGGAACCATCATTTGGCAACTAGCATGAAATATCTCATAAAATTACAAAAATATGAGTAATCATTCATGACTTATTTACATGAAAACAAAATTACATATCCTTTATATCTAATCCATACACCAACGACCAAAAACACCTACAAACACTTTCATTCTTCAATTTTCTTCATCTAATTGATCTCTCTCAAGTTCTATCTTCAAGTTCTAAGTGTTCTTCATAAATTCCAAAAGTTCTAGTTTCATAAAATCAAGAATACTTTCAAGTTTGCTAGCTCACTTCCAATCTTGTAAGGTAATCATCCAACCTCAAGAAATCTTTGTTTCTTACAGTAGGTTATCATTCTAATACAAGGTAATAATCATATTCAAACTTTGGTTCAATTTCTATAACTATAACAATCTTATTTCAAGTGATGATCTTACTTGAACTTGTTTTCGTGTCATGATTCTGCTTCAAAAACTTCGAGCCATCCAAGGATCCGTTGAAGCTAGATCCATTTTTCTATTTTCCAGTAGGTTTATCCAAGGAACTTAAGGTAGTAATGATGTTCATAACATCATTCGATTCATACATATAAAGCTATCTTATTCGAAGGTTTAAACTTGTAATCACTAGAACATAGTTAGTTAATTCTAAACTTGTTCGCAAACAAAAGTTAATCCTTCTAACTTGACTTTTAAAATCAACTAAACACATGTTCTATATCTATATGATATGCTAACTTAATGATTTAAAACCTGGAAACACGAAAAACACCGTAAAACCGGATTTACGCCGTCGTAGTAACACCGCGGACTGTTTTGGGTTAGTTAATTAAAAACTATGATAAACTTTGATTTTAAAGTTGTTATTCTGAGAAAATGATTTTTATTATGAACATGAAACTATATCCAAAAATTATGATTAAACTCAAAGTGGAAGTATGTTTTCTAAAATGGTCATCTAGACGTCGTTCTTTCGACTGAAATGACTACCTTTACAAAAATGACTTGTAACTTATTTTTTCGACTATAAACCTATACTTTTCTGTTTAGATTCATAAAATAGAGTTCAATATGAAACCATAGCAATTTGATTCACTCAAAACGGATTTAAAATGAAGAAGTTATGGGTAAAACAAGATTGGATAATTTTTCTCATTTTAGCTACGTGAAAATTAGTAACAAATCTATTCCAACCATAACTTAATCAACTTGTATTGTATATTATGTAATCTTGAGATACCATAGACACGTATACAATGTTTCGACCTATCATGTCGACACATCTATATATATTTCGGAACAACCATAGACACTCTATATGTGAATGTTGGAGTTAGCTATACAGGGTTGAGGTTGATTCCAAAATATATATAGTTTGAGTTGTGATCAATACTGAGATACGTATACACTGGGTCGTGGATTGATTCAAGATAATATTTATCGATTTATTTCTGTACATCTAACTGTGGACAACTAGTTGTAGGTTACTAACGAGGACAGCTGACTTAATAAACTTAAAACATCAAAATATATTAAAAGTGTTGTAAATATATTTTGAACATACTTTGATATATATGTATATATTGTTATAGGCTCGTGAATCAACCAGTGGCCAAGTCTTACTTCCCGACGAAGTAAAAATCTGTGAAAGTGAGTTATAGTCCCACTTTTAAAATCTAATATTTTTGAGATGAGAATACATGCAGGTTTTATAAATGATTTACAAAATAGACACAAGTACGTGAAACTACATTCTATGGTTGAATTATCGAAATCGAATATGCCCCTTTTTATTAAGTCTGGTAATCTAAGAATTAGGGAACAGACACCCTAATTGACGCGAATCCTAAAGATAGATCTATTGGGCCTAACAAACCCCATCCAAAGTACCGGATGCTTTAGTACTTCGAAATTTATATCATATCCGAAGGGTGTCCCGGAATGATGGGGATATTCTTATATATGCATCTTGTTAATGTCGGTTACCAGGTGTTCACCATATGAATGATTTTTATCTCTATATATGGGATGTGTATTGAAATATGAAATCTTGTGGTCTATTGTTACGATTTGATATATATAGGTTAAACCTATAACTCACCAACATTTTTGTTGACGTTTAAAGCATGTTTATTCTCAGGTGAATATTAAGAGCTTCCGCTATTGCATACTAAAATAAGGACAAGATTTGGAGTCCATGTTTGTATGATATTGTGTAAAAACTGCATTCAAGAAACTGATTTCGATGTAACATATTTGTATTGTAAACCATTATGTAATGGTCGTGTATAAACAGGATATTTTAGATTATCATTATTTGATAATCTACGTAAAGCTTTTTAAACCTTTATTTATGAAATAAAGGTTATGGTTTGTTTTAAAAATGAATGCAGTCTTTGAAAAACGTCTCATATAGAGGTCAAAACCTCGCAACGAAATCAATTAATATGGAACGTTTTTAATCAATAAGAATGGGACATTTCAGTTGGTATCTGAGCGTTGGTCTTAGAGAACCAGAATTTTGCATTAGTGTGTCTTATCGAGTTTGTTAGGATGCATTAGTGAGTCTGGACTTCGACCGTGTTTACTTGAAAAATGATTGCTTAACAAATTTTGTTGGAAACTATATATTTTTAACATGTGAATATTATGTGATATATTAATCTCTTAACGCGTTTGATATTATGTGATAGATGTCTACCTCTAGAACAAGTCCCATTGACTCACCTAATAATAATGAAGAGTCAAATGTAAATTGGAATGATTCGTGGACTGATTCACAAGTTCCCGAAGAGGAACCGGAAGAAGAGTCGGAACCGGAAGAAGAATCGGAACCGGAAAAAGAATCGGAACCGGATGAAGAAATAGAACCGGTGGGGGAAATAATAAAATGGTTAAGTAAAAGAAAATCCTCAACCAACCGACCAAGGTTAATTATGGTCAATGGTGTTTCCGCCAAGGAAGCAAAATATTGGGAGGATTACCAATTCTCCGATGAATCGGATTCCGACGAGAATTCCGATGATGTTATAGAAATTACCCCAACTGAATTTAAAAAGGCAAAAGAAAATAATAAGGGAAAGGGCATAAAAATAGAGAAATCTAATTCCAACCCCGATGAACTTTATATGTATCGTCAACCCCCGAAGTCCTTAAGTTGTAACAATGACCCGGGAACCTCTAAACCACCAGGTTTTTCTAAACCAATGTGGACAACGACGGCTCGTATTAGAGGAACATCATATATCCCTAGAAACTTGGCAAAACGAACCAAAACCGAAGAAGAAGAAACGAGCGAGTTGGAATAAGAAAGTTGTATTCGTGTGGTGTAATATATGTAATATAGTGTTCTTATGCTTTATGATATATGTAAAAATTGCTTGTATTAATAAGTATTTTTTTATGAATCTAACTCTTGTCTATTTTACAGTTTAAAAACACAAAATGGATAGACAACCCAATATTTTAAGAGACATACCCGGAGACATGATTGATGAAATCTTGTCTAGAGTCGGCCAGAATTCCTCGGCACAACTATTTAAGGCGAGATCAGTTTGTAAGACATTCGAAGAACGTTCCAAGAATGTCTTGGTTTATAAGAGACTTTCGTTTGAAAGATGGGGGATATCACATTGGGAAACCCATAAGTTACGATGTGTTTACTTTAACGCATATATTGCGGGGAACCCAAATGCTATTTTACGCAACGGGTTAAGAAATTATTTTGACTCAATATATCCGAATATTGGACTTCGTGATTTAGAAAAAGCGGCTAACATGCAACATAAAGAAGCATGTTATGCTTACGGATTAGTAATGTTCGCTTCTCACCAAAGTGAGAACAAGAACATCGGGCTACAACTATTAAACAAAACGTTTCCACAAGTGACGGAGTCGGTAATTGGGGTAAGAAATGAGGTTTTTAGATTATTACGGGACTGTTGGACATTACGTAACCCTCGTCCCTTTGACGACGTTACAACACGCTGTCTTATCAACGGCCATAACGGTTATGTTGCACAAGACCAAGGATGGGAAGTAGTCCTAGTAAAACCAGAATGCATGACTTGTTTCTGGATGTATGAATTACGTGTCTTTATTGCCTTTGCTGAACGACTTGTGTACTAGCTAGAATTATCTTCACAACTATCTTGTATCAAAGTTATTGTGTGCTATATTTCATGCTTTATGTAAAATAAGCGGTATTGTAAGTTTGTAAAATATTGTATAAAAGTTTGAACGCGAAATATTATTATAATCAGTTTTTCATATAGAATTGTAGTAGTTGAATTGTATATTAGCTACTAAGTATGAACTTAACGGGTAGGTACTACCCGAATTTAAACTTATAAAACGCTAATATGAAGAAAAAGCTTTTATAAATGAGTTCATATTATGCTACGAAATACTATTAACTACTCTTAATATTCTGTATGATTAACTTGTTCCATTTAACTATTTTGAAGGAAATGGCACCGACTACTCGACACACCGTGAATATGAATGAAGAGGAATTCCGTACTTTTCTAGCTTCAAACATAGCCGCAGTACAGGCTGCGCTACATACCAACAATAACCTTAGATCTAGCAGTACAGGAAATCGTGTAGGATGCACCTACAAAGAATTCACTGCCTACAAACCTTTGGAATTTGATGGAACCGAAGGACCGATCGGATTGAAACGGTGGACCGAGAAGGTCGAATCGGTGTTTGCCATAAGTAAGTGTACTGAAGAGGACAAAGTAAAGTACGCTACGCATACCTTCACAGGTTCTGCGTTAACATGGTGGAATACCTATCTAGAGCAAGTGGGACAAGACGATGCGTACGCACTACCGTGGTCAGCATTCAAGCACTTGATGAACGAGAAGTACCGTCCCAGAACCGAGGTCAATAAGCTCAAGACAGAACTTAGAGGGTTACGAACCCAAGGATTTGATATTACCACGTACGAAAGACGATTCACAGAATTGTGCCTATTGTGTCCGGGAGCATTCGAAGATGAGGAAGAGAAGATCGACGCGTTTGTGAAAGGATTACCGGAAAGAATCCAAGAAGATATAAGTTCACACGAGCCCGCCTCCATACAACAGGCATGTAGAATGGCTCACAAACTCGTGAACCAAATTGAAGAAAGAATTAAAGAACAGACTGCTGAAGAGGCCAATGTGAAGCAAGTCAAAAGAAAGTGGGAGGAAAACGGTGATAAGAATCACCAATACAACAACAACAGCAATTACAACAATAATCGCAACAATTATCCCAACAATCGCAACATCAATCGCAACTACAACAAACGGCCCAACAACAACAACAACAACAACAACAGCAACTACAACAATCATCCCAACAACAATAATAACCGCAACAACAACAACAATCAGAAGCAGCTATGCCAAAGGTGTGAAAAGAATCACTCGGGGTTCTGCACCAAATTTTGCAACAAGTGTAAAAGAAATGGTCATAGCGCGGCGAAGTGTGAGGTCTACGGACCAGGGGTTAATAGAACGAAAGGAACAAATGGTGTCGGAACGAGTAATGGCGGAGCAAGTAGTGTCGGAGCAAGTTATGCCAATGTAGTTTGTTATAAATGTGGAAAACCGGGCCACATTATTAGAAATTGCCCGAACCAGGAGAACACGAATGGACAAGGCCGCGGAAGAGTTTTCAATATTAATGCGGCAGAGGCACAGGAAGACCCAGAGCTTGTTACGGGTACGTTTCTTATTGACAATAAATCTTCTTACGTTTTATTTGATTCGGGTGCGGATAGAAGCTATATGAGTAGAGATTTTTGTGCTAAATTAAGTTGTCCATTGACGCCTTTGGATAGTAAATTTTTACTCGAATTAGCAAATGGTAAATTAATTTCAGCAGATAATATATGTCGGAATCGAGAAATTAAAATAGTTAGCGAAACATTTAAGATTGATTTGATACCAGTAGAGTTAGGGAGTTTTGATGTGATAATCGGTATGGACTGGTTGAAAGAAGTGAAAGCAGAGATCGTTTGTTACAAAAATGCAATTCGCATTATACGAGAAAAAGGAAAACCCTTAATGGTGTACGGAGAAAAGGGCAACACGAAGCTACATCTTATTAGTAATTTGAAGGCACAAAAACTAATAAGAAAAGGTTGCTATGCTGTTCTAGCACACGTCGAGAAAGTACAAACTGAAGAAAAGAGCATCAATGATGTTCCCATTGCAAAAGAATTTCCCGATGTATTTCTGAAAGAATTACCGGGATTACCCCCACATCGATCCGTTGAATTTCAAATAGATCTTGTACCAGGAGCTGCACCAATAGCTCGTGCTCCTTACAGACTCGCACCCAGCGAGATGAAAGAACTACAAAGCCAATTACAAGAACTTTTAGAGCGTGGTTTCATTCGACCAAGCACATCACCGTGGGGAGCTCCTGTTTTGTTTGTCAAGAAGAAAGATGGTACATTCAGGTTGTGTATCGACTACCGAGAGTTGAACAAAATTACCATCAAGAACCGCTACCCACTACCGAGAATCGATGACTTATTTGATCAACTACAAGGCTCGTCTGTTTATTCAAAGATTGACTTACGTTCTGGGTATCATCAAATGAGGGTGAAAGAAGATGATATTCCAAAGACTGCTTTCAGAACACGTTACGGTCATTACGAGTTTATGGTCATGCCGTTTGGTTTAACTAATGCACCAGCTATGTTCATGGACCTTATGAACCGAGTGTGTGGACCATACCTTGACAAGTTTGTCATTGTTTTCATTGATGACATACTTATTTACTCAAAGAATGACCAAGAACACGGTGAACATTTGAGAAAGGTGTTAGAAGTATTGAGGAAGGAAGAATTGTACGCTAATTTTTCAAAGTGTGCATTTTGGTTGGAAGAAGTTCAATTCCTCGGTCACATAGTGAACAAAGAAGGTATTAAGGTGGATCCGGCAAAGATAGAAACTGTTGAAAAGTGGGAAACCCCGAAAACTCCGAAACACATACGCCAGTTTTTAGGACTAGCTGGTTACTACAGAAGGTTCATCCAAGACTTTTCCAGAATAGCAAAACCCTTGACTGTATTAACGCATAAAGGGAAGAAATTTGAATGGAAAGATGAACAAGAGAAAGCGTTTCAGTTATTGAAGAAAAAGCTAACTACGGCACCTATATTGTCATTGCCTGAAGGGAATGATGATTTTGTGATTTATTGTGATGCATCAAAGCAAGGTCTCGGTTGTGTATTAATGCAACGAACGAAGGTGATTGCTTATGCGTCTAGACAATTGAAGATTCACGAACAAAATTATACGACGCATGATTTAGAATTAGGCGCGGTTGTTTTTGCATTAAAGACTTGGAGGCACTACTTATATGGGGTCAAAAGTATTATATATACCGACCACAAAAGTCTTCAACACATATTTAATCAGAAACAACTGAATATGAGGCAGCGTAGGTGGATTGAATTATTGAATGATTACGACTTTGAGATTCGTTACCACCCGGGGAAGGCAAATGTGGTAGCCGATGCCTTGAGCAGGAAGGACAGAGAACCCATTCAAGTAAAATCTATGAATATAATGATTCATAATAACCTTACTACTCAAATAAAGGAGGCGCAACAAGGAGTTTTAAAAGAGGAAAATTTAAAGGATGAAATACCCAAAGGATCGGAGAAGCATCTTAATATTCGGGAAGACGGAACCCGGTATAGGGCTGAAAGGATTTGGGTACCAAAATTTGGAGATATGAGAGAAATGGTACTTAGAGAAGCTCATAAAACCAGATACTCAATACATCCTGGAACGGGGAAGATGTACAAGGATCTCAAGAAACATTTTTGGTGGCCGGGTATGAAAGCCGATGTTGCTAAATACGTAGGAGAATGTTTGACGTGTTCTAAGGTCAAAGCTGAGCATCAGAAACCATCAGGTCTACTTCAACAACCCGAAATCCCGGAATGGAAATGGGAAAACATTACCATGGATTTCATCACTAAATTGCCAAGGACTGCAAGTGGTTTTGATACTATTTGGGTAATAGTTGATCGTCTCACCAAATCAGCACACTTCCTGCCAATAAGAGAAGATGACAAGATGGAGAAGTTAGCACGACTGTATTTGAAGGAAGTCGTCTCCAGACATGGAATACCAATCTCTATTATCTCTGATAGGGATGGTAGATTTATTTCAAGATTCTGGCAGACATTACAGCAAGCATTAGGAACTCGTCTAGACATGAGTACTGCCTAGCATCCACAAACTGATGGGCAGAGTGAAAGGACGATACAAACGCTTGAAGACATGCTACGAGCATGTGTTATTGATTTCGGAAACAGTTGGGATCGACATCTACCGTTAGCAGAATTTTCCTACAACAACAGCTACCATTCAAGCATTGAGATGGCGCCGTTTGAAGCACTTTATGGTAGAAAGTGCAGGTCTCCGATTTGTTGGAGTGAAGTGGGGGATAGACAGATTACGGGTTCGGAGATTATACAAGAAACTACCGAGAAGATCATCCAAATTCAACAACGGTTGAAAACCGCCCAAAGTCGACAAAAGAGCTATGCTGACATTAAAAGAAAAGATATAGAATTTGAAATTGGAGAGATGGTCATGCTTAAAGTTGCACCTTGGAAAGGCGTTGTTCGATTTGGTAAACGAGGGAAATTAAATCCAAGGTATATTGGACCATTCAAGATTATTGATCGTGTCGGACCAGTAGCTTACCGACTTGAGTTACCTCAACAACTCGCAGCTGTACATAACACTTTCCACGTCTCGAATTTGAAGAAATGTTTTGCTAAAGAAGATCTCACTATTCTGTTAGATGAAATCCAAATCAACGAAAAACTTCAATTCATCGAAGAACCCGTCGAAATAATGGATCGTGAGGTTAAAAGACTTAAGCAAAACAAGATACCAATTGTTAAGGTTCGATGGAATGCTCGTAGAGGACCCGAGTTCACCTGGGAGCGTGAAGATCAGATGAAGAAGAAATACCCGCATCTATTTCCAGAAGATTCGTCAACACCTTCAACAGCTTAAAATTTCGGGACGAAATTTGTTTAACGGGTAGGTACTGTAGTGACCCAAACTTTTCCATGTTTATATATATTAATTGAGATTGATATTTACATGATTAAATGTTTCCAACATGTTAAGCAATCAAACTTGTTAAGACTTGATTAATTGAAATATGTTTCATATAGACAATTGACCACCCAAGTTGACCGGTGATTCACGAACGTTAAAACTTGTAAAAACTATATGATGACATATATATGGATATATATATAGTTAACATGATACTATGATAAGTAAACATATCATTAAGTATATTAACAATGAACTACATATGTAAAAACAAGACTACTAACTTAATGATTTTTAAACGAGACATATATGTAACGATTATCGTTGTAAAGATATTTAATGTATATATATCATATTAAGAGATATTCATACATGATAATATCATGATAATATAATAATTTAAAATCTCATTTGATATTATAAACATTGGGTTAACAACATTTAACAAGATCGTTAACCTAAAGGTTTCAAAACAACACTTACATGTAACGACTAACGATGACTTAACGACTCAGTTAAAATGTATATACATGTAGTGTTTTAATATGTATTTATACACTTTTGAAAGACTTCAATACACTTATCAAAATACTTCTACTTAATAAAAATGCTTACAATTACATCCTCGTTCAGTTTCATCAACAATTCTACTCGTATGCACCCGTATTCGTACTCGTACAATACACAGCTTTTAGATGTATGTACTATTGATATATACACTCCAATGATCAGCTCTTAGCAGCCCATGTGAGTCACCTAACACATGTGGGAACCATCATTTGGCAACTAGCATGAAATATCTCATAAAATTACAAAAATATGAGTAATCATTCATGACTTATTTACATGAAAACAAAATTACATATCCTTTATATCTAATCCATACACCAACGACCAAAAACACCTACAAACACTTTCATTCTTCAATTTTCTTCATCTAATTGATCTCTCTCAAGTTCTATCTTCAAGTTCTAAGTGTTCTTCATAAATTCCAAAAGTTCTAGTTTCATAAAATCAAGAATACTTTCAAGTTTGCTAGCTCACTTCCAATCTTGTAAGGTAATCATCCAACCTCAAGAAATCTTTGTTTCTTACAGTAGGTTATCATTCTAATACAAGGTAATAATCATATTCAAACTTTGGTTCAATTTCTATAACTATAACAATCTTATTTCAAGTGATGATCTTACTTGAACTTGTTTTCGTGTCATGATTCTGCTTCAAGAACTTCGAGCCATCCAAGGATCCGTTGAAGCTAGATCCATTTTTCTCTTTTCCAGTAGGTTTATCCAAGGAACTTAAGGTAGTAATGATGTTCATAACATCATTCGATTCATACATATAATGCTATCTTATTCGAAGGTTTAAACTTGTAATCACTAGAACATAGTTAGTTAATTCTAAACTTGTTCCCAAACAAAAGTTAATCCTTATAACTTGACTTTTAAAATCAACTAAACACATGTTCTATATCTATATGATATGCTAACTTAATGATTTAAAACCTGGAAACACGAAAAACACCGTAAAACCGGATTTACGCCGTCGTAGTAACACCGCGGGCTGTTTTGGGTTAGTTAATTAAAAACTATGATAAACTTTGATTTTAAAGTTGTTATTCTGAGAAAATGATTTTTATTATGAACATGAAACTATATCCAAAAATTATGATTAAACTCAAAGTGGAAGTATGTTTTCTAAAATGGTCATCTAGACGTCGTTCTTTCGACTGAAATGACTACCTTTACAAAAACGACTTGTAACTTATTTTTCCGACTATAAACCTATACTTTTCTGTTTAGATTCATAAAATAGAGTTCAATATGAAACCATAGCAATTTGATTCACTCAAAACGGATTTAAAATGAAGAAGTTATGGGTAAAACAAGATTGGATAATTTTTCTCATTTTAGCTACGTGAAAATTAGTAACAAATCTATTCCAACCATAACTTAATCAACTTGTATTGTATATTATGTAATCTTGAGATACCATAGACACGTATACAATGTTTCGACCTATCATGTCGACACATCTATATATATTTCGGAACAACCATAGACACTCTATATGTGAATGTTGGAGTTAGCTATACAGGGTTGAGGTTGATTCCAAAATATATATAGTTTGAGTTGTGATCAATACTGAGATACGTATACACTGGGTCGTGGATTGATTCAAGATAATATTTATCGATTTATTTCTGTACATCTAACTGTGGACAACTAGTTGTAGGTTACTAACGAGGACAGCTGACTTAATAAACTTAAAACATCAAAATATATTAAAAGTGTTGTAAATATATTTTGAACATACTTTGATATATATGTATATATTGTTATAGGTTCGTGAATCAACCAGTGGCCAAGTCTTACTTCCCGACGAAGTAAAAATCTGTGAAAGTGAGTTATAGTCCCACTTTTAAAATCTAATATTTTTGGGATGAGAATACATGCAGGTTTTATAAATGATTTACAAAATAGACACAAGTACGTGAAACTACATTCTATGGTTGAATTATCGAAATCGAATATGCCCCTTTTTATTAAGTCTGGTAATCTAAGAATTAGGGAACAGACACCCTAATTGACGTGAATCCTAAAGATAGATCTATTGGGCCTAACAAACCCCATCCAAAGTACCGGATGCTTTAGTACTTCGAAATTTATATCATATCCGAAGGGTGTCCCGGAATGATGGGGATATTCTTATATATGCATCTTGTTAATGTCGGTTACCAGGTGTTCACCATATGAATGATTTTTATCTCTATGTATGGGATGTGTATTGAAATATGAAATCTTGTGGTCTATTGTTACGATTTGATATATATAGGTTAAACCTATAACTCACCAACATTTTTGTTGACGTTTAAAGCATGTTTATTCTCAGGTGAATATTAAGAGCTTCCGCTGTTGCATACTAAAATAAGGACAAGATTTGGAGTCCATGTTTGTATGATATTGTGTAAAAACTGCATTCAAGAAACTGATTTCGATGTAACATATTTGTATTGTAAACCATTATGTAATGGTCGTGTGTAAACAGGATATTTTAGATTATCATTATTTGATAATCTACGTAAAGCTTTTTAAACCTTTATTTATGAAATAAAGGTTATGGTTTGTTTTAAAAATGAATGCAGTCTTTGAAAAACGTCTCATATAGAGGTCAAAACCTCGCAACGAAATCAATTAATATGGAACGTTTTTAATCAATAAGAACGGGACATTTCAACGCCGTCCAAGACCTCTGACTCAGAAAAAAAAAATACGCGTTTAATACTCTATCCACCCCATTTCTCAACCACAAAACACATTTTTTATCAACTTCTCTCTGCCAAACACGAACACACTTCCAAAAACCCTAATTTCCTACCTCAAATTCGCGTTTTCTTCTACCAAATCCAAGCTCCAATCATGTTTTCTAGGGTATGGTTACTTCATTTTCACATTTTTCTTTCTCAATTACTTGAATTGTATGTTTATATGTCTAATTGGTGAAAGATAAGTGTGGGGTGTTTGATTTACATGAATATTGTTTAGATTAACATGCCTTAGTTGTTTAATTACCCATATTGAGTTGATTTTGCAAAAATTACATGTTTTTAAGGGTATGCTCATGATTCTAGGGTTTGTGGAAATTGAATCCGAATTTAGGGTGGTTAATTCATAATGTTGAGTTTATGTATGATGTTAATGAAGGTTGTGACGTGTTTAATTATTGTTGGTGATATAGATGTCAATTTGGCCGGGTCATAATTTTAATGTTCTTGAATTTTTAGCATATTGTTGAAATGTAATGAACTTATGAAATATGTATGCTTAACTTTCACTAGTTTAGGCCTGTTGAAGTAAATTGTTGGAATGGAATGCCATAATGTATGACGTTATAATGGTCATTTGAGCTAAAATTGTGAAAATTGTGTTATGATTTGTGATGAATATCATTAGAATGCAAGTTTAAATGTTATGACCTATTAACACAACATGCTTGAGTCCTAAGTTAATGCTAAATTGTGAAGTTGTGATTTTCATTTTTGAAAGTGTATTAGCGAGTTCATATTGACTTTGGTTAACTTTGGTTAAAAATTGTGAACATACGCTTTTGTTTAAATGATTCATAATACTTATGAACTTTGAATGGAATGATTAAGTTCTCTTGCTACTCGGTTATGTTTTTAGCTAACATTAACACAACGGTCTCTATGTTCTTTTGGTTTGGTGTTATTATGTTTTGCAGGGACAATCTAGCCGAGGAGGACCAGCAAAGAGAGGCAGGACCGCAGGTTTGGCTCCACCACCACCACCACCGCAACAACATTCATCATCATCGTCTGGAGAGGAAGAAGAGGAGGATCTAAATGATCCTCGAGTTTGGTTGAGACTGGTTCAAAATGACGACGACTACGCAGAAACATTTGAGAAGGTAAATAGTAGGCCTATTAATGCCACGTGGTATTTTATCTGGGGCCCGTTGGATGAGGCGGGTATGCACCGCCATGTTTCCAACTTACTAGCCATCCCCTACGGTAGGATAGTTACCCACACATGGGAACAAGTTTTCAGCATCAACGAACCAATTTATCCCGTACTACTAAAAGAATTCTACTCAACGGTACGGTTTAATAATGTCCGTGATTATTTGTCAAATGATTTTCTCCAGTTTTGGTTGGGGGGCGAATATAGGGGTATAAGCAGTTTTGAGCTATGCAGAGTTTTGGGTATTTTTGAGGAACTCACCGACACCCAGTTAGGTGAATACTTGCGGGGTTTCGATTACGTTGGTCGATATGTTTTTAATAACACTGTTATTGGCGAAGAATTTGTAGGCCAAATGCATCTACACCATTCAAATCGAGCAGACACAGGTATAATGAGATTGCATCCAGGGATGATAGACTTCTGCATCGACTCATTGAATGCACTTTCAATGCGAGAGTCGAAGGCAACGAAAAGGTTAAAACTATGGATCTATGGATAATGGACCAAATTAAACGGGGTCGCTATACCGACATTCCTGGGTTGATAGGAAACTATTTCCTGACCATCGCTACCGAGACACGGCGAGAAAAGCCGCTTCTTGGAGGCCACTACATCACCAGAATTGCTCGACACTTCAACATAGATTTCAGCCAATTACAGGAGTGTACTAACGTCATGAAACCATTAAAGAAGGTTTCTTATATCAATGCTGAAATTCTTATGAAAGATAGAAATGGGCATTTGGTACCTTTTGTGGCAGGTGGCGCAGGTGGCGCGAGTGGTAGTGGCGTGCAGCAAGAACAGCAGGTAGAGGATGTGATGACCCGAAAATTTTTGACTTATTTAAACCAATTCTCTATACGATTTATTATTTTAACACGTTAAACAAAGTCTGTTAGATTGAGTCTCAAAATTTTAGAACTGTTTCATATATACAATTACCTTTGACTACTCTCGACGATTCATGAACAATTATATGTATGTATATATATATATGTACAAGTAAAAACGACTTTCCTACAGTAAAACCCTATTTGCTACAGTAAAAATTGATTTGCTACAGTAAAACACTATTTACTACAGTGAAACACTATTTGCTACAGTACACTATTTGATGTCGACAAACTAGCAAACAAAAGGGGTTCAGTGGCCATGCGATCGTATGGCAAAAACACTGAAAACCCATGCGATCGCATGGGGATAAAAATCAGGAAATGTGCCTATAAAAGGCCAGTTTGTTCGACGATATATATACACTTTATTTTTTTTACAATCAATATTTATATTTATATTATAATTATAATTTTAAATTTAAGTTTAATAATAATAAGATATATACGAGGGTGTTTTAATTCGGGTTTCAAACCGCTTTAAGCTAAGGAAATATTGGGTATTGTTCGGGGTATTATTCTTGAATCCAAGGCCAACTATACAGTCGTCTACCATCATTACGTCTACGCAATTTGCCTACAATATTGAGTCTCAATATTGAACCGTGAGTTATAGTCTCCCTTTTTAAATACTTTAAATATTTTTGGGCTGAGAATACATGCAATTTATTTTAAACGCAATAAGACACAAGTACATACAAAATTCTACACTAAGTTAAACCGAAAATCCCTTAGCTTTGGTAACTAGTAGCTGCCAGTACATAGGATATGGACTGGTGGGCGCGAATAATTGTATATGGATCCATAGGGCTTGACATCCCCGTCCAAGCTAGAGCGCTAGCCTTTTAACGGACGTATATTATTTGAGTTTAAGACACGTTGGTTTGCGTGTATTAAAACGAATGGGGTAATTATCACTATAGCGTTAAGTTTAGTTACCAGGGTGCTCTGTTTGAAATGTCCCGTTCTTATTGATTAAAAACGTTCCATATTAATTGATTTCGTTGCGAGGTTTTGACCTCTATATGAGACGTTTTTCAAAGACTGCATTCATTTTTAAACAAACCATAACCTTTATTTCATCAATAAAGGTTTAAAAAGCTTTACGTAGATTATCAAATAATGATAATCTAAAGTATCCTGTTTACACACGACCATTACATAATGGTTTACAATACAAATATGTTACAACAAAATAAGTTTCTTGAATGCAGTTTTTACACAATATCATACAAGCATGGACTCCAAATCTTGTCCTTATTTAAGTATGCGACAGCGGAAGCTCTTAATAATCACCTGAGAAAAAACATGCTTAAAACGTCAACAAAAATGTTGGTGAGTTATAGGTTTAACCTATATATATCAAATCGTAACAATAGACCACAAGATTTCATATTTCAATACACATCCCATACATAGAGATAAAAATCATTCATATGGTGAACACCTGGTAACCGACAATAACAAGATGCATATATAAGAATATCCCCATCATTCCGGGACACCCTTCGGATATGATATAAATTTCGAAGTACTAAAGCATCCGGTACTTTGGATGGGGTTTGTTAGGCCCAATAGATCTATCTTTAGGATTCGCGTCAATTAGGGTGTCTGTTCCCTAATTCTTAGATTACCAGACTTAATAAAAAGGGGCATATTCGATTTCGATAATTCAACCATAGAATGTAGTTTCACGTACTTGTGTCTATTTTGTAAATCATTTATAAAACCTGCATGTATTCTCATCCCAAAAATATTAGATTTTAAAAGTGGGACTATAACTCACTTTCACAGATTTTTACTTCGTCGGGAAGTAAGACTTGGCCACTGGTTGATTCACGAACCTATAACAATATATACATATACATATATATCAAAGTATGTTCAAAATATATTTACAACACTTTTAATATATTTTGATGTTTTAAGTTTATTAAGTCAGCTGTCCTCGTTAGTAACCTACAACTAGTTGTCCACAGTTAGATGTACAGAAATAAATCGATAAATATTATCTTAAATCAATCCACGACCCAGTGTATACGTATCTCAGTATTGATCACAACTCAAACTATATATATTTTGGAATCAACCTCAACCCTGTATAGCTAACTCCAACATTCACATATAGAGTGTCTATGGTTGTTCCGAAATATATATAGATGTGTCGACATGATAGGTCGAAACATTGTATACGTGTCTATGGTATCTCAAGATTACATAATATATAATACAAGTTGATTAAGTTATGGTTGGAATAGATTTGTTACCAATTTTCACGTAGCTAAAATGAGAAAAATTATCCAATCTTGTTTTACCCATAACTTCTTCATTTTAAATCCGTTTTGAGTGAATCAAATTGCTATGGTTTCATATTGAACTCTATTTTATGAATCTAAACAAAAAAAGTATAGGTTTCTAGTCGGAAAAATAAGTTACAAGTCGTTTTTGTAAAGGTAGTCATTTCAGTCGAAAGAACGACGTCTAGATGACCATTTTAGAAAACATACTTCCACTTTGAGTTTAACCATAATTTTTGGATATAGTTTCATGTTCATAATAAAAATCATTTTCTCAGAATAACAACTTTTAAATCAAAGTTTATCATAGTTTTTACTTAACTAACCCAAAACAGCCCGCGGTGTTACTACGACGGCGTAAATCCGGTTTTACGGTGTTTTTCGTGTTTTCAGGTTTTAAATCATTAAGTTAGCATATCATATAGATATAGAACATGTGTTTAGTTGATTTTAAAAGTCAAGTTAGAAGGATTAACTTTTGTTTGCGAACAAGTTTAGAATTAACTAAACTATGTTCTAGTGATTACAAGTTTAAACCTTCGAATAAGATAGCTTTATATGTATGAATCGAATGATGTTATGAACATCATTACTACCTTAAGTTCCTTGGATGAACCTACTGGAAAAGAGAAAAATGGATCTAGCTTCAATGGATCCTTGGATGGCTCAAAGTTCTTGAAGCAAAATCATGACACGAAAACAAGTTCAAGTAAGATCATCACTTGAAATAAGATTGTTATAGTTATAGAAATTGAACCAAAGTTTGAATATGATTATTACCTTGTATTAGAATGATAACCTACTGTAAGAAACAAAGATTTCTTGAGGTTGGATGATCACCTTACAAGATTGGAAGTGAGCTAGCAAACTTGAAAGTATTCTTGATTTTATGAAACTAGAACTTTTGGAATTTATGAAGAACACTTAGAACTTGAAGATAGAACTTGAGAGAGATCAATTAGATGAAGAAAATTGAAGAATGAAAGTGTTTGTAGGTGTTTTTGGTCGTTGGTGTATGGATTAGATATAAAGGATATGTAATTTTGTTTTCATGTAAATAAGTCATGAATGATTACTCATATTTTTGTAATCTTATGAGATATTTCATGCTAGTTGCCAAATGATGGTTCCCACATGTGTTAGGTGACTCACATGGGCTGCTAAGAGCTGATCATTGGAGTGTATATACCAATAGTACATACATCTAAAAGCTGTGTATTGTACGAGTACGAATACGGGTGCATACGAGTAGAATTGTTGATGAAACTGAACGAGAATGTAATTGTAAGCATTTTTGTTAAGTAGAAGTATTTTGATAAGTGTATTGAAGTCTTTCAAAAGTGTATAAATACATATTAAAACACTACATGTATATACATTTTAACTGAGTCGTTAAGTCATCGTTAGTCGTTACATGTAAGTGTTGTTTTGAAACCTTTAGGTTAACGATCTTGTTAAATGTTGTTAACCCAATGTTTATAATATCAAAAGAGATTTTAAATTATTATATTATCATGATATTATGATGTACGAATATCTCTTAATATGATATATATACATTAAATGTCGTTACAACGATAAACGTTACATATATGTCTCGTTTCAAAATCATTAAGTTAGTAGTCTTGTTTTTACATATGTAGTTCATTGTTAATATAATTAATGATATGTTTACTTATCATAATATCATGTTAACTATATATATAACCATATATATGTCATCATATAATTTTTTTACAAGTTTTAACGTTCGTGAATCACCGGTCAACTTGGGTGGTCAATTGTCTATATGAAACCTATTTCAATTAATCAAGTCTTAACAAGTTTGATTGCTTAACATGTTGGAAATATTTAATCATGTAAACATCAATCTCAATTAATGTATATAAACATGGAAAAGTTCGGGTCACTACAGTACCTACCCGTTAAATAAATTTCGTCCCGAAATTTTAAGCTGTTGAAGGTGTTGACGAATCTTCTGGAAATAGATGCGGGTATTTCTTCTTCATCTGATCTTCACGCTCCCAGGTGAACTCGGGTCCTCTACGAGCATTCCATCGAACCTTAACAATTGGTATCTTGTTTTGCTTAAGTCTTTTAACCTCACGATCCATTATTTCGACGGGTTCTTCGATGAATTGGAGTTTTTCGTTGATTTGGATTTCATCTAACGGAATAGTGAGATCTTCTTTAGCAAAACATTTCTTCAAATTCGAGACGTGGAAAGTGTTATGTACAGCCGCGAGTTGTTGAGGTAACTCAAGTCGGTAAGCTACTGGTCCGACACGATCAATAATCTTGAATGGTCCAATATACCTTGGATTTAATTTCCCTCGTTTACCAAATCGAACAACGCCTTTCCAAGGTGAAACTTTAAGCATGACCATCTCTCCAATTTCAAATTCTATATCTTTTCTTTTAATGTCAGCGTAGCTCTTTTGTCGACTTTGGGCGGTTTTCAACCGTTGTTGAATTTGGATGATCTTCTCGGTAGTTTCTTGTATAATCTCCGGACCCGTAATCTGTCTATCCCCCACCTCACTCCAACAAATCGGAGACCTGCACTTTCTACCATAAAGTGCTTCAAACGGCGCCATCTCAATGCTTGAATGGTAGCTGTTGTTGTAGGAAAATTCTGCTAACGGTAGATGTCGATCCCAACTGTTTCCGAAATCAATAACACATGCTCGTAGCATGTCTTCAAGCGTTTGTATCGTCCTTTCGCTCTGCCCATCAGTTTGTGGATGATAGGCAGTACTCATGTCTAGACGAGTTCCTAATGCTTGCTGTAATGTCTGCCAGAATCTTGAAATAAATCTGCCATCCCTATCAGAGATAATAGAGATTGGTATTCCATGTCTGGAGATGACTTCCTTCAAATACAGTCGTGCTAACTTCTCCATCTTGTCATCTTCTCTTATTGGTAGGAAGTGTGCTGATTTGGTGAGACGATCAACTATTACCCAAATAGTATCAAAACCACTTGCAGTCCTTGGCAATTTAGTGATGAAATCCATGGTAATGTTTTCCCATTTCCATTCCGGGATTTCGGGTTGTTGAAGTAGACCTGATGGTTTCTGATGCTCAGCTTTGACCTTAGAACACGTCAAACATTCTCCTACGTATTTAGCAACATCGGCTTTCATACCCGGCCACCAAAAATGTTTCTTGAGATCCTTGTACATCTTCCCTGTTCCAGGATGTATTGAGTATCTGGTTTTATGAGCTTCTCTAAGTACCATTTCTCTCATATCTCCAAATTTTGGTACCCAAATCCTTTCAGCCCTATACCGGGTTCCATCTTCCCGAATATTAAGATGCTTCTCCGATCCTTTGGGTATTTCATCCTTTAAATTTCCTTCTTTTAAAACTCCTTGTTGCGCCTCCTTTATTTGAGTAGTAATATTATTATGAATCATTATATTCATAGATTTTACTCGAATGGGTTCTCTGTCCTTCCTGCTCAAGGCATCGGCTACCACATTTGCCTTCCCCGGGTGGTAACGAATCTCAAAGTCGTAATCATTCAATAATTCAATCCACCTACGCTGCCTCATATTCAGTTGTTTTTGATTAAATATGTGTTGAAGACTTTTGTGGTCGGTATATATAATACTTTTGACCCCATATAAGTAGTGCCTCCAAGTCTTTAATGCAAAAACAACCGCGCCTAATTCCAAATCATGCGTCGTATAATTTTGTTCGTGAATCTTCAATTGTCTAGACGCATAAGCAATCACCTTCGTTCGTTGCATTAATACACAACCGAGACCTTGCTTTGATGCATCACAATAAATCACAAAATCATCATTCCCTTCAGGCAATGACAATATAGGTGCCGTAGTTAGCTTTTTCTTCAATAACTGAAACGCTTTCTCTTGTTCATCATTCCATTCAAATTTCTTCCCTTTATGCGTTAATGCAGTCAAGGGTTTTGCTATTCTGGAAAAGTCTTGGATGAACCTTCTGTAGTAACCTGCTAGTCCTAAAAACTGGCGTATGTGTTTCGGAGTTTTCGGGGTTTCCCACTTTTCAACAGTTTCTATCTTTGCCGGATCCACCTTAATACCTTCTTTGTTCACTATGTGACCGAGGAATTGAACTTCTTCCAACCAAAATGCACACTTTGAAAACTTAGCGTACAATTCTTCCTTCCTCAATACTTCTAACACCTTTCTCAAATGTTCACCGTGTTCTTGGTCATTCTTTGAGTAAATAAGTATGTCATCAATGAAAACAATGACAAACTTGTCAAGGTATGGTCCACACACTCGGTTCATAAGGTCCATGAACACAGCTGGTGCATTAGTTAAACCAAACGGCATGACCATAAACTCGTAATGACCGTAACGTGTTCTGAAAGCAGTCTTTGGAATATCATCTTCTTTCACCCGCATTTGATGATAACCAGAACGTAAGTCAATCTTTGAATAAACAGACGAGCCTTGTAGTTGATCAAATAAGTCATCGATTCTCGGTAGTGGGTAGCGGTTCTTGATGGTAAGTTTGTTCAACTCTCGGTAGTCGATACACAACCTGAATGTACCATCTTTCTTCTTGACAAACAAAACAGGAGCTCCCCACGGTGATGTGCTTGGTCGAATGAAACCACGCTCTAAAAGTTCTTGTAATTGGCCTTGCAGTTCTTTCATCTCGCTGGGTGCGAGTCTGTAAGGAGCACGAGCTATTGGTGCAGCTCCTGGTACAAGATCTATTTGAAATTCAACGGATCGATGTGGGGGTAATCCCGGTAATTCTTTCGGAAATACATCAGGAAATTCTTTTGCGACGGGAACATCATTGATGCTCTTTTCTTCAGTTTGTACTTTCTCGACGTGTGCTAGAACAGCATAGCAACCTTTTCTTATTAGTTTTTGTGCCTTCAAATTACTAATAAGATGTAGCTTCGTGTTGCCCTTTTCTCCGTACACCATTAAGGGTTTTCCTTTTTCTCGTATAATGCGAATTGCATTTTTGTAACAAACGATCTCCGCTTTCACTTCTTTCAACCAGTCCATACCGATTATCACATCAAAACTTCCTAACTCTACTGGTATCAAATCAATCTTAAATGTTTCGCTAACCAGTTTAATTTCTCGATTCCGACATATATTATCTGCTGAAATTAATTCACCATTTGCTAATTCGAGTAAAAATTTACTATCCAAAGGCGTCAATGGACAACTTAATTTAGCACAAAAATCTCTACTCATATAGCTTCTATCCGCACCCGAATCAAATAAAACGTAAGCAGATTTATTGTCAATAAGAAATGTACCCGTAACAAGCTCCGGGTCTTCCTGTGCCTCTGCCGCATTAATATTGAAAACTCTTCCACGGCCTTGTCCATTCGTGTTCTCCTGGTTCGGGCAATTTCTAATAATGTGGCCCGGTTTTCCACATTTATAACAAACTACATTGGCATAACTTGCTCCGACACTATTTGCTCCGCCATTACTCGTTCCGACACTATTTGTTCCTTTCGTTCTATTAACCCCTGGTCCGTAGACCTCACACTTCGCCGCACTATGACCATTTCTTTTACATTTGTTGCAAAATTTGGTGCAGAACCCCGAGTGATTCTTTTCACACCTTTGGCATAGTTGCTTCTGATTGTTGTTGTTGTTGCGGTTATTATTGTTGTTGGGATGATTGTTGTAGTTGCTGTTGTTGTTGTTGTTGTTGTTGTTGTTGGGCCGTTTGTTGTAGTTGCGATTGATGTTGCGATTGTTGGGATAATTGTTGCGATTATTGTTGTAATTGCTGTTGTTGTTGTATTGGTGATTCTTATCACCGTTTTCCTCCCACTTTCTTTTGACTTTCTTCACATTGGCCTCTTCAGCAGTCTGTTCTTTAATTCTTTCTTCAATCTGGTTCACTAGTTTGTGAGCCATTCTACATGCCTGTTGTATGGAGGCGGGCTCGTGTGAACTTATATCTTCTTGAATTCTTTCCGGTAATCCTTTCACAAACGCGTCGATCTTCTCTTCCTCATCTTCGAATGCTCCCGGACATAATAGGCACAATTCTGTGAATCGTCTTTCGTACGTGGTAATATCAAATCCTTGGGTTCGTAACCCTCTAAGTTCTGTCTTGAGCTTATTGACCTCGGTTCTGGGACGGTACTTCTCGTTCATCAAGTGCTTGAATGCTGACCACGGTAGTGCGTACGCATCATCTTGTCCCACTTGCTCTAGATAGGTATTCCACCATGTTAACGCAGAACCTGTGAAGGTATGCGTAGCGTACTTCACTTTGTCCTCTTCAGTACACTTACTTATGGCAAACACCGATTCAACCTTCTCGGTCCACCGTTTCAATCCGATCGGTCCTTCGGTTCCATCAAATTCCAAAGGTTTGCAGGCAGTGAATTCTTTGTAGGTGCATCCTACACGATTTCCTGTACTGCTAGATCCAAGGTTATTGTTGGTATGTAGCGCAGCCTGTACTGCGGCTATGTTTGAAGCTAGAAAAGTACGGAATTCCTCTTCATTCATATTCACGGTGTGTCGAGTAGTCGGTGCCATTTTCTTCAAAATAGTTAAATGGAACAAGTTAATCATACAGAATATTAAGAGTAGTTAATAGTATTTCGTAGCATAATATGAACTCATTTATAAAAGCTTTTTCTTCATATTAGCGTTTTATAAGTTTAAATTCGGGTAGTACCTACCCGTTAAGTTCATACTTAGTAGCTAATATACAATTCAACTACTACAATTCTATATGAAAAACTGATTGTAATAATATTTCGCGTTCAAACTTTTATACAATATTTTACAAACTTACAATACCGCTTATTTTACATAAAGCATGAAATATAGCACACAATAACTTTGATACAAGATAGTTGTGAAGACAATTCTAGCTAGTACACAAGTCGTTCAGCAAAGGCAATAAAGACACGTAATTCATACGTCCAGAAACAAGTCATGCATTCTGGTTTTACTAGGACTACTTCCCATCCTTGGTCTTGTGCAACATAACCGTTATGGCCGTTGATAAGACAGCGTGTTGTAACGTCTTCAAAGGGACGAGGGTTACGTAATGTCCAACAGTCCCGTAATAATCTAAAAACCTCATTTCTTACCCCAATTACCGATTCCGTCACTTGTGGAAACGTTTTGTTTAATAGTTGTAGCCCGATGTTCTTGTTCTCACTTTGGTGAGAAGCGAACATTACTAATCCGTAAGCATAACATGCTTCTTTATGTTGCATGTTAGCCGCTTTTTCTAAATCACGAAGTCCAATATTCGGATATATTGAGTCAAAATAATTTCTTAACCCGTTGCGTAAAATAGCATTTGGGTTCCCCGCAATATATGCGTCAAAGTAAACACATCGTAATTTATGGGTTTCCCAATGTGATATCCCCCATCTTTCAAACGAAAGTCTCTTATAAACCAAGACATTCTTGGAACGTTCTTCGAATGTCTTACAAACTGATCTCGCCTTAAATAGTTGTGCCGAAGAATTCTGGCCGACTCTAGACAAGATTTCATCAATCATGTCTCCGGGTAGGTCTCTTAAAATATTGGGTTGTCTATCCATTTTGTGTTTTTAAACTGTAAAATAGACAAGAGTTAGATTCATAAAAAAAAATACTTATTAATACAAGCAATTTTTACATATATCATAAAGCATAAGAACACTATATTCCATATATTACACCACACGAATACAACTATCTTATTCCGACTCGCTCGTTTCTTCTTCTTCGGTTTTGGTTCGTTTTGCCAAGTTTCTAGGGATATATGATGTTCCCCTAATACGAGCCGTCGTTGTCCACATTGGTTTAGAAAAACCTGGTGGTTTAGAGGTTCCCGGGTCATTGTTACAACTTAAGGACTTCGGGGGTTGACGATACATATAAAGTTCATCGGGGTTGGAATTAGATTTCTCTATTTTTATGCCCTTTCCCTTATTATTTTCTTTTGCCTTTTTAAATTCAGTTGGGGTAATTTCTATAACATCATCGGAATTCTCGTCGAAATCCGATTCATCGGAGAATTGGTAATCCTCCCAATATTTTGCTTCCTTGGCGGAAACACCATTGACCATAATTAACTTTGGTCGGTTGGTTGAGGATTTTCTTTTACTTAACCGTTTTATTATTTCCCCCACCGGTTCTATTTCTTCATCCGGTTCCGATTCTTCTTCCGGTTCCGATTCTTCTTCCGGTTCCGACTCTTCTTCCGGTTCCTCTTCGGGAACTTGTGAATCAGTCCACAAATCATTCTAATTTACATTTGACTCTTCATTATTATTAGGTGAGTCAATGGGACTGGTTCTAGAGGTAGACATCTATCACATAATATCAAACACGTTAAGAGATTAATATATCACATAATATTCATATGTTAAAAATATATAGTTTCCAACAAAAATGTTAAGCAATCATTTTTAAAGAAAACACGGTCGAAGTCCAGACTCACTAATGCATCCTAACAAACTCGATAAGACACACTAATGCAAATTTTCTGGTTCTCTAAGACCAACGCTCGGATACCAACTGAAATGTCCCGTTCTTATTGATTAAAAACGTTCCATATTAATTGATTTCGTTGCGAGGTTTTGACCTCTATATGAGACGTTTTTCAAAGACTGCATTCATTTTTAAACAAACCATAACCTTTATTTCATCAATAAAGGTTTAAAAAGCTTTACGTAGATTATCAAATAATGATAATCTAAAGTATCCTGTTTACACACGACCATTACATAATGGTTTACAATACAAATATGTTACAACAAAATAAGTTTCTTGAATGCAGTTTTTACACAATATCATACAAGCATGGACTCCAAATCTTGTCCTTATTTAAGTATGCGACAGCGGAAGCTCTTAATAATCACCTGAGAAAAAACATGCTTAAAACGTCAACAAAAATGTTGGTGAGTTATAGGTTTAACCTATATATATCAAATCGTAACAATAGACCACAAGATTTCATATTTCAATACACATCCCATACATAGAGATAAAAATCATTCATATGGTGAACACCTGGTAACCGACAATAACAAGATGCATATATAAGAATATCCCCATCATTCCGGGACACCCTTCGGATATGATATAAATTTCGAAGTACTAAAGCATCCGGTACTTTGGATGGGGTTTGTTAGGCCCAATAGATCTATCTTTAGGATTCGCGTCAATTAGGGTGTCTGTTCCCTAATTCTTAGATTACCAGACTTAATAAAAAGGGGCATATTCGATTTCGATAATTCAACCATAGAATGTAGTTTCACGTACTTGTGTCTATTTTGTAAATCATTTATAAAACCTGCATGTATTCTCATCCCAAAAATATTAGATTTTAAAAGTGGGACTATAACTCACTTTCACAGATTTTTACTTCGTCGGGAAGTAAGACTTGGCCACTGGTTGATTCACGAACCTATAACAATATATACATATACATATATATCAAAGTATGTTCAAAATATATTTACAACACTTTTAATATATTTTGATGTTTTAAGTTTATTAAGTCAGCTGTCCTCGTTAGTAACCTACAACTAGTTGTCCACAGTTAGATGTACAGAAATAAATCGATAAATATTATCTTAAATCAATCCACGACCCAGTGTATACGTATCTCAGTATTGATCACAACTCAAACTATATATATTTTGGAATCAACCTCAACCCTGTATAGCTAACTCCAACATTCACATATAGAGTGTCTATGGTTGTTCCGAAATATATATAGATGTGTCGACATGATAGGTCGAAACATTGTATACGTGTCTATGGTATCTCAAGATTACATAATATATAATACAAGTTGATTAAGTTATGGTTGGAATAGATTTGTTACCAATTTTCACGTAGCTAAAATGAGAAAAATTATCCAATCTTGTTTTACCCATAACTTCTTCATTTTAAATCCGTTTTGAGTGAATCAAATTGCTATGGTTTCATATTGAACTCTATTTTATGAATCTAAACAAAAAAAGTATAGGTTTCTAGTCGGAAAAATAAGTTACAAGTCGTTTTTGTAAAGGTAGTCATTTCAGTCGAAAGAACGACGTCTAGATGACCATTTTAGAAAACATACTTCCACTTTGAGTTTAACCATAATTTTTGGATATAGTTTCATGTTCATAATAAAAATCATTTTCTCAGAATAACAACTTTTAAATCAAATTTTATCATAGTTTTTACTTAACTAACCCAAAACAGCCCGCGGTGTTACTACGACGGCGTAAATCCGGTTTTACGGTGTTTTTCGTGTTTTCAGGTTTTAAATCATTAAGTTAGCATATCATATAGATATAGAACATGTGTTTAGTTGATTTTAAAAGTCAAGTTAGAAGGATTAACTTTTGTTTGCGAACAAGTTTAGAATTAACTAAACTATGTTCTAGTGATTACAAGTTTAAACCTTCGAATAAGATAGCTTTATATGTATGAATCGAATGATGTTATGAACATCATTACTACCTTAAGTTCCTTGGATGAACCTACTGGAAAAGAGAAAAATGGATCTAGCTTCAATGGATCCTTGGATGGCTCAAAGTTCTTGAAGCAAAATCATGACACGAAAACAAGTTCAAGTAAGATCATCACTTGAAATAAGATTGTTATAGTTATAGAAATTGAACCAAAGTTTGAATATGATTATTACCTTGTATTAGAATGATAACCTACTGTAAGAAACAAAGATTTCTTGAGGTTGGATGATCACCTTACAAGATTGGAAGTGAGCTAGCAAACTTGAAAGTATTCTTGATTTTATGAAACTAGAACTTTTGGAATTTATGAAGAACACTTAGAACTTGAAGATAGAACTTGAGAGAGATCAATTAGATGAAGAAAATTGAAGAATGAAAGTGTTTGTAGGTGTTTTTGGTCGTTGGTGTATGGATTAGATATAAAGGATATGTAATTTTGTTTTCATGTAAATAAGTCATGAATGATTACTCATATTTTTGTAATCTTATGAGATATTTCATGCTAGTTGCCAAATGATGGTTCCCACATGTGTTAGGTGACTCACATGGGCTGCTAAGAGCTGATCATTGGAGTGTATATACCAATAGTACATACATCTAAAAGCTGTGTATTGTACGAGTACGAATACGGGTGCATACGAGTAGAATTGTTGATGAAACTGAACGAGAATGTAATTGTAAGCATTTTTGTTAAGTAGAAGTATTTTGATAAGTGTATTGAAGTCTTTCAAAAGTGTATAAATACATATTAAAACACTACATGTATATACATTTTAACTGAGTCGTTAAGTCATCGTTAGTCGTTACATGTAAGTGTTGTTTTGAAACCTTTAGGTTAACGATCTTGTTAAATGTTGTTAACCCAATGTTTATAATATCAAAAGAGATTTTAAATTATTATATTATCATGATATTATGATGTACGAATATCTCTTAATATGATATATATACATTAAATGTCGTTACAACGATAAACGTTACATATATGTCTCGTTTCAAAATCATTAAGTTAGTAGTCTTGTTTTTACATATGTAGTTCATTGTTAATATAATTAATGATATGTTTACTTATCATAATATCATGTTAACTATATATATAACCATATATATGTCATCATATAATTTTTTTACAAGTTTTAACGTTCGTGAATCACCGGTCAACTTGGGTGGTCAATTGTCTATATGAAACCTATTTCAATTAATCAAGTCTTAACAAGTTTGATTGCTTAACATGTTGGAAATATTTAATCATGTAAACATCAATCTCAATTAATGTATATAAACATGGAAAAGTTCGGGTCACTACACTGTTACGTAGAATCTATTGATAAACTTTTGATGAAATCTTGTGGTCTATCTTTATATATGTTTATGACTCGAGCAATTAAACCTATAACTCACCAACATTCGTGTTGACTTTTTAGCATGTTTTATTCTCAGGTCCTTAGAATGCTTCCGCTGTGATGTGCTTGTTGCCTGCATGGAGTCTCTCATGCTTTGTACAAAGTTTATTGCATTCAAAATAAAACTGCGTTGTGTAATAAATAATTGGACTGTGAAGTCAACCTGTAAATTAAAGACTTATGTATTTTGGGGTTTTGCTTATACCTAAGCACTCGCCCACATGTTTATAACTTTCTATGTTTAAAAAGTCACTTATTTTAATGAATGCAATATTTTATCAAAACGTATCATATAGAGGTCAAAACCTCACTATGGAATCAATGATTAAAGTGCTGCGTCAATAGCGATTTTGACGGGTCGTTACAGTTGGTATCAGAGCTTGAGGTCATAGGGAACCAGAAATTACATTAGTGTGTTTAACTGGTAATTGTTAGGATGCATTAGTGAGTCTGGACTATGACCATATCTGTTTTTACTGAATTTTGCTTATTATTTGGTCAAAAACATTATATGTGATATATTTATATGCTAACGTAATTGTTGTTTCAATTATGTGATAGATGACTTCCTCTAATCCTATCATTTTGTACGACTCGGAATCGGACACTGAATCTATTCTATCCACAACTGAAAAGGGCGTTCCAATACCTATTAAAGAAGAAATTGTGTTAGTCGGGAAATCTCAACTCTTGGTAAACCCAGAGGAGGTTCCAGCTCCACCCAGCTTTAGTTTTCCGGAGCCACAGTATCGTTGGCATGGACCCATGATCCCTGGAGTAAATGAGGATCGTCCATTTCTAAACAAATATGGACATTGGTCCAGATATACCGCCGACGGGCGGGTTGTGCCGATTACACCTGGCAGATTTCGGTTCATGACCACCAGTACATATTCTCGCAGTTCGTCATCATATTATCCTACACATGACTCAGACAGTTCGTCATCAGACGAGATCAGTAAGGAGGAGGATTTCGCTAATGAAATAAAAGAGATCACTAAGGAGAAATTCTAACTTGCTATAGATAATAAAAACAACCACAATAATAAAAAGTCCTTAATTATTAAAAAGGAACATGACCATTCGATCCGTAACCACCCTTATTGTATTAAACCCACTGAGGCAACGGGTACCTCAAAACCCCAACCAAAAATAAAATACACTGCCAGAATGTCTGTCGGACCATGTGCACACAAACAATTGGCAGAGAGAACCAAATGGGAAGAAGTTTCTGATAGTTCTGAATAAACGACCTCGCAACCATAAATCTTCCATGCGCTATTTTATTGCTTATGTGTGCTACTCTATCTTGTTATGTAAAATAAGCATATGTAATATATCAGTATTGTATGGTATTGTATTATTTTGGTTTATTAATAATAAATGCATGGAATGATTATTTGTATTATTACTACTTCTTATTATTATTATTACATAATAATGTAGTAACTCGCTATAATTTTTCATAGTGGAATATTATTAGGATTTTAGTAGTTAATTCCTTGTACTAGCTATTATGTATGAACTTAACGGGTAGGTAATACCCTAGAAATAATTATAAAATGCTAATAAGAAGAAAAGGCTTTTATAATAATTGGTTCATATTATTAATATGCTACGATTAACTATTGACAACTCATTTTACCTATAATATTCTATATGATTAAATTATATCTGTTGTGTTTATTGAAGAAACATGTCTCAAATGTCGGATGCTGAGTTTGAGCAACTAGTCGAGAAACGTGTGAATGAAAGAATTGCTGCAACCGAGGCAGCCGAAGCAGCAGCCGAAGCAGCAGCCAAAGCAGCAGCCGTAAATACAAATTCACGAAACGGATGCTCATACAAAACTTTTCAAGGATGCAAACCATAGACGTTTAGTGGAACTGAGGGACCAGTCGGTCTAACCCGATGGTTTGAAAAGATGGAGTCCGTTTTCAAAATCAGTAATTGTGCAAACGGAGACAAGTCAAAGTATGCTTCGTGCACGTTGCAAGATGGTGCACTTACTTGGTGGAACAATTATGCTAAAGCAGAAGGAATAGATACGGCATATGATATCTCTTGGGAAGAACTGAAAAAGATGCTAATCGAGGAGTACTGTCCTCGAAACGAGATCAGAAAAATGGAATCTGAGTTACGTAATCTGAAGGTTATCGGCGCGAATCTCAATAACTATGAAAAGTGTTTCATGGAACTAGCCTTGTTGTGTCCCGAATTGGTGCCAAACACGAAAGATAGAAATGTATATTGACGGTTTATCGATCAATATCAAAGGAAATGTTACATCGTCCAAACCAAATACGATGCAGGAAGCCATGACAATGGCACACCAACTCATTGACCAGATCACAGAGAGTTCGATTAAGGCACCAATTACCGAATTCAAGACAACTGAAGGAAAGAGGAAATGGGAAGACTATAAGGGCAAAAGTACTCACCTGAAGAAACAAGAAACTTTTAAAGGTAAACAAGATGGGGCAACTGCAAGTCCAAACTATAAGGGACCCCATCCGTTCTGCAAAAGATGTTACACACATCATGCAGGTTATTGTCAAGTGGTCTGTGATAAGTGCAACAAGAAAGGACATGTGGCGAAAGATTGTTATGCCATCGTTTCTGAAGTAAAGAAAAAACTTACCGATGTCAAGAAATGTTTTGGATGCGGGAAGTCTGGTCACTTTATAAATCAATGCCCTGATAAGGAGAAGAATAAAGAACCCGCACGTGGGAGGGCATTTAATGTCAGTACCAGTGAAGCACGTTAGGATCCTAATCTTGTCACGGGTACGTTTACCGTTAATAATCAACTAGCTTCTATTATGTTTGATACGGGTGATGATAGAAGTTATATGTGTAAAGACTTTAGTTCCAAACTAAAATGGGCATCATTACCTCTAGACGATAAATATACTATTGAATTAGCTAATGGTAAACTGATAAAAGCCGATAAAATTTGCCATGGTTGCGAAATAAATCTCGCTGGTGAAACCTTCAAAATCGATTTGATACCCGTAGAATTAGGAAGTTTTGACGTAATCGTTGGCATGGACTGGATGTCCAAAACAAGAGCGAAAGTTGTTTGCACTGAGAAAGCAATCCGCATCCCTCGTAAGGATGAAATGTCATTAATGATTTATGGGGAGAAGAGCAACTCAAAGCTGAACTTTATCAGCTGTATGAAGGCCAGAAACTTATAAGAAAAGGTTGTTATACTATTCTGGCACACGTAAAGAAGATCGATACTGAAGAAAGAAGCATTAATGACATGCCGGTTGTAAGAGAATATCCCGGAGTATTTCCAGAAGAATTACCGGGGCTACCTCCACACAGATGTGTAGAATTCCAGATTGATCTCATACTAGGAGCTGCACCTGTAGCCCGATCTCCATATAGACTTGCACCTTCAGAAATGCAAGAATTACAAGACCAGTTGCAAGAATTATCAGACCGTGGATTTATTCGTCCTAGTTTTTCACCTTAGGGTGCTCCTATTCTGTTCGTCAAGAAGAAGGATGGATCTATGAGAATGTGCATAGATTACCGAGAATTAAACAAATTAACGATCAAGAATCGGTACCCATTACCGAGGATTGATGATTTGTTTGATCAATTGCAAGGATCAAGTGTTTATTCTAAGATTGATCTACGCTCCGGATATCATCAGCTGAGAGTGAAGGAAGAAGATGTTCCTAAAACCGCGTTCAGAACCCGTTACGGTCACTATGAGTTTCTAGTCATGCCTTTTGGATTAACTAATGCTCCAGCAGTATTCATGGATCTAATGAATCGCATCTGTAGACCGTATTTAGACAAATTTGTCATTGTTTTTATTGACGACATATTGATTTACTCGAAGAACAAGGAAGAACATGAGCAACACTTAAGACTGGTACTGGAGATACTCAATTAAACCTATAACTCACCAACATTCATGTTGACTTTTTAGCATGTTTTATTCTCAGGTCCTTAGAATGCTTCCGCTGTGATGTGCTTGTTGCCTGCATGGAGTCTCTCATGCTTTGTACAAAGTTTATTGCATTCAAAATAAAACTGCGTTGTGTAATAAATAATTGGACTGTGAAGTCAACCTGTAAATTAAAGACTTATGTATTTTGGGGTTTTGCTTATACCTAAGCACTCGCCCAAATGTTTATAACTTTCTATGTTTAGAAAGTCACTTATTTTAATGAATGCAATATTTTATCAAAACGTATCATATAGAGGTCAAAACCTCACTGTGGAATCAATGATTAACGTGCTGTGTCAATAGCGATTTTGACGGATCATTACAGAGGAGGAAGCAGAAATGGAGGCGCAAACGAACGTTAGTGATCAGGGCCCTTGGCATCCATCCCAATCTAGTTGGGATAATTTGATTAGTAGTGTTAATAATATGAGGTTGAGTCCGAGTGAGCAAAGGACACACAACGATCGAATGTAGGATAGTCAGCAGCGAATGGAGCAACGACAGATTGCTCAAGTGCACGATCAGGGATGGATGAGTTATGGTATTGATTGGAATGACCATAACTCAGATTTGTTTTATTCCAACCCCGAGCAGTACTATGGGACGACACGTCTGACACCCCAATATTACACGGATCCTCAAAACCTACCTCCTCCTCACCCGATTTATGATAATAACACTGCGATGCAGGATGCTAGGAACCGGTTTGATCAGGAATACCCGCAAGGACGCCCGTACAGAGATGGTTCGGGAAACTACTTTTGGCCATATGGTAACTAATCCAGTTAAGGCCTGCATGCCTTTGATCATTTTGTACACTGTTTTCAGACAATTTAATTTGTATGGTGTGTTTTTAGACAATATTTGGTTTGTAATAATTAACTAATTGTGTGGATTGATAATGGGTGTGGTTGAAAAAACACCATTATTTTTAGTATTATTTGTGTGGTTTGTTAAATTGTGCAGCGTGATTGAACTTCAAAGACTGGCATTAAGTTCAGCAACATTTGATTTTATGATGTGTGTATGATGATAATCGCGGAATGGACGATGCTCTTATGCTGGCAGTAAGTTCAGCGGCATCCGTCTACATGTTCCACGATTTGCAAGTTAAAAAATTGAAAATTTCTACAATCACCCTATCACTTTGCCCTCTAAATTTAATCCTTTTTCTGATTTCATGCAATGAGGGCCTTGCATGATCTCAAGTGTGGGGTGGGGAATAAAAATTTATCGGAAACTCGTTTTACTAAAATTAAGGCGTTTATTTAAAAAAAAAAAAATTTAAAATTTTCAAGTAGCCTTAAAAACGATTAAATGTCCAAAAACCATGTTACACACATTGTGGTCTTAAAATCTAGAAAATAAATGTTGATTTATGTTTTAAATTATTAATAGTCTTTGAAGTTGCTCTATCATTCAATTATTTGGATGAAAATCCTACTAGTTTAGTAAAGCTAACTTATAGGTCACTTGTACCAAAACGAGTGTAAACCGTGAGAGAGTGGTGATTGTATAGCGTGGTCGGAAACCGGATCTCGCGCCAGATCAAAAACCCTAAGGACGATCCTCATTGTTTCTCCTAACAAGGACAATGTTGCGTCCGACCACTTCTTATGACCAATAGGATGTATCTATTCCATCCTCAAGGAAGTAAAGTCTTCCGAATGACAGACTTACTGATTTAATTCAGAAGATTTAGTCCAGACCAGTTGTAGGGTGACGAAAAATCTTGAAAAGTCATTACTAACATCGACTAGAAATCTACCAGGCCTCAACGTCAAACAGGGAAACTGGTAGTCAAAGTTTGTCTCAATGAGGGAGATTTACTAGTAAAATGGGAAGCGCACCATGATACACAAAATGTCAGTGAATTGAACAGATTCCCAGTGGATAACCTCCGGAAAGGTAAGATATCAGCTTTTAAGACTGATGAACCTCAATCTTCATGATTGATTTAACGGATTAGATGATTACCTCATAATTGTCAATGATATCCGGACGTAATGTGTATCCTCCTAAGCACATTATTTTCTTACCGGCATCGCGTGGTGTTAGGTACCGTGGGAGGGATTGGCTTGACCAATAGCGGGAAACCCGCACTCATTTTTCAAAATTCAGAAAATCCGACAAAATCAGAAAACGTGCCTAGTTTTAAAACTAGCATGATATTTTCAAAAACCATAAAATGTTTTCATAAGGTCCTGATTTCCGTAGGATCAAATTTTTCGGATACTTGGCTCTAATCTCCCAAAAATGTGTGTGTGTATTTCCATTGTGTATATAGCGTGAGTGTGATTATAATAAAGGTGTGTTATACTTAAAGCGTGTGTTTCATATAGCGTGAGTTGCGTTCCATATCAACGTGTGTGTATCGTGTGCTTCGAGTGATTTATGTAATGTTTGTAATCTATATTGTGTGATTGTGTTTGATATTGTTCTACTTTGTAAAGAAAGAATTGCTTGAGGACAAGCAAGGTTTAAGTGTGGGGTGTTTTGATATTGCTCAATAACATCATATATATCTATCGCAATATCGTGTAAAAATGCTCTAGAATCAAGGATAATGAAGGCGTTTCTACAAGTAATAGGCCAAGATGTGCAAATTTGTATCGGAGAGTGATTTATAAAGAGTTTTGATGATCTATGACCTTGGTTGATCCCGATACAAGTTAAGGTCTAATTTATGCTCTAAAATGGTAAAACAAGGCATCAAAGGTGTTAGGCTTCGTCCAAATGAAAGAAGATTGAAAAGAAAACGAAACAGCAATTTTCGTTACATTGGGACGCCGTCCAAGGCTTTGGGACGCCGTCCAGCCTTTTAATGTGGGACGCCGTCCAAGTCTTTGGGACGCCGTCCAGCTCTTAAGAACGGGACGCCGTCCAGACTTTAGGACGCCGTCCTGTAGTAGGTTTTCAGCTACTTTTGCCTTTTGACCTACTTTCTCCACTTTAAAACCTACTGATTGAGGGACTGTTTTATCATATACGAAACCAGAGGTTACTGAGACGATTTTGGGAGCAAATTTGGTGAACTCCAAGCTCTTGAAAGAGGAACAACATCAAGTCTTCAAAGATCAAAACCTTCTCCATCCAAGATTCATTCTCTATTAGGTTGTTTTCTTGTCCTCCAACAATGAAATCTACTTATCAGTTGATTGTTATTTTGTTTGTAATTATGATTGTTGGCTAAACTCTATAATGTTCATCTAGATAAATAACTGAGATGTTGAATGTTTACTTTTGATTGATTGTTATTATGCACGATAGTTTGATGTTTGAATACAAGAACCATTATTGTTAAAGCTTAATCCTTTCGATTCAACTAGTTGATATGTTCATTTGATTAAGAAACATCATCTTGTTAAATTAATGTATTGATTTACATCTAGTGACATGTGTTTATCCATCTTTTACCAAAAGGGATAAGTTGAGTTCAAATGGTTAGTTTATATAGGTATGTAAGAACGACTCTTGTAGATACTTTCGGATAGCCTAATTGATATGTGTAGTTATATAGGTGAACGATCAATTCCCTAGATATTGTTATACATATTTTCATTACTCGATTCCATATAACTAATAGGTGTTAGTAATTTGCCTTATCTAGTGACGTTTATAGGGATCTTATTACCACACTAAATTGATTACTTGGGTTGGGTGAATTGAGCATTTAACCGGACCAAGGGAATGAACTAGGCTAAATCATAAGTTGACATAGGAGTGGATCATGATCAACACACCATTGACTTGATCATTCTTCAAGTCTTTAGACTAGTTGAATTAGTTGATTACAAATAGGAGGTCTTAGATGACAAGAACATCACTTGCGTCTTGTAATCCCATTTGAGTGTTTACTCAAGACTATTCTTGGTGAACCGATCAATTAGTTCTCGTGCATAACCAATCAATCCGGTCTTAATCTTAAATAACATTCAACATCGAGGGTAAAAAGTCTAGATGAGCATTTTTCCTTAAATTGATATCAAATCTATCTTACTTACTTTCTTTGCACTTATTTTCATCTTATAAACTTAAAAGACCAAAAATATTGTTTTTACATTTAACCTTCTCTGATTTGGCTAAATCGTTAAATAGCCACCAAAACATAAAACTTGTACCTTTAAGCTTCGTTTACTTAGTTAATCATAATATAGTTTATAATTCTAGTTTGACTAATACAACTGTCCTTGGAACGATACACGGAACTAAACCAGTTACTATACTACTACACGATCGGGTACACTGCCCGTTAGTGTGTAGCAATCTCTAATCGGTATTTTTCCATATTATTTTATACAACAATTCATACACCACTTTTCGCATATCAAGTTTTTGGCGCCGCTGCCGGGGACAGTTTTGTGTCAAAATAGAATTATTAACTAATTTGTGATTAAGTAGTTTCTTAATTATTTTAAATTATTAATAGTCTTTGAATAATCTTGTAGAATCGGTATGTTTAATAGTTTTTGTTAGTTGTGTGATTGACAGATTATAGGTTGCATATGCCACATACCCGAAGTTCAGAATCTCCATTACTTACACCGTTTACGGAACCTGATAGAAAGCTTGGTAGAATTCCAAAAGAAGTACTTGAACTTTTTGAATCTTCATCAACTTTTGATTCAGAATCAAGTACAACCAAGCCTCGATATTCAGATTTTGGTAAACCCGTTCAACCCCCAAATTTTGAAATGGAAGGAGAAAGACCGTTGGTACCAAGACAATCAATGGCGGCTAAGATGAAAGCAACCCGAACCGGCCAAGGTAGTGCCATTACTCCGCCCACTGGTGAGGTAAATTTTGAAATAAAGGGACCTATTCTTCAAATAATTAATAACAGGTGTCAATTTAGTGGTGGTCCTAATGAAGATGCAAACGAACATATTCGTCTCTTTCAAGAGATATGTCTTCTTTTCAAACTTAAACCAGACACTGACCAGGCCATATTTTTAAGACTTTTCCCATGGACACTCCACGGAGAAGCACGAAGTTGGTTAGATTCATTGGCCGACGCTACGATAGAAACTTGGGATGGTATGTTGGAAAAATTTCTTAAGAAATATTTTCCAGCTTCTAAGTCCGCGAGACTCCAACACGAAATTACCCAATTCTGTCAAAAGCCGATGGAAACCTTGTACGAAGCATGGAATCGATTTTCCAAAATGCTAAGAGGTTGTCCAAACCATGGCTTGGATACCTTTCAAAAAGTCCAAATCTTTTACAAGGGTTGTGATGTTGCAACCCGAATTTCCATTGATCAAGCGTCCGGAGGTTCACTCATGGACAAAACCGAGCAAGAGGCTTATGAGATAATCGAGAAGCTAGCCGATTATTCTCATGAGTGGCATCAAGAATACCCAATTACTCGTAATGCTCAAGTCCAAAGCGCCGGTGCTTATGATGACCTTAGTTCCCTAAGTGTAAAAATAGACGGTGTTGCTCGAAACATGGACAAAATCACCAAGGAAATTCATAGTATGAAAGTAGGTTGTGAATACTGCGGTGGACTCCATTTAGGAAAAGATTGTGATGCCGGTTTAACTATGGCTCAAAAAGAAGAGGTGGCTTTCATAAGCCAAAGAAATAATAATCAATTTCAAGGAAGAGCCCAGTTTAACCGGAACTTTAACAACCCCTACAACCCTCAAGGTCAAAATTCCAATTACCAACAAGGGTCAAGTAGCGGGTACCAACAACAAACTCCGGGTTTTTATCAAAAACCCCAACAGGAAGAGAAAAAGTCAAATTTGGAGAGTATGTTGGAAAAGTTAATTGCATCACAAACTCAGCTTGTCACAAACATAAACCAAACCAACGAGAAAAACGAACACCAGTTTAGAAACCAACAAGCCTCAATACAGAACTTGGAGAAGCAAATGAGTGGGTTAGCTAGTTTACTTAGTGAGAGAAAACCAGGAAGTTTACCGGGCGATACCAATAAGAACCCCCGAAATGAGCACGTCAATGTTATCACCACACGGAGTGGTTTAGCATACGATGCTCCAAAAATGCCCGAAAATTCTGATTTCAGTGTTCCGTTGAACCAAAGTGATGAACCAGTTAAGGAGCCGGAACAAGTGGTTGAAAAGGAAGAACGGGAAAAACCCGTAGTGACACCATATCAACCACCGCTCCCATACCCAAGAAAGCAAAAACAATAAAGGCTAGAGGTCGAAAGGTCAAAATTCCTAGATATGTTTAAACAAATTAACATAAATATGACTTTCATTGATGTAATCTCGGGTATGCCCAAGTATGCTAAGTTCTTAAAAGACTTACTTACTAATCGGAAAAAAATGGAGGAACTTTCATCTGTCACCATGAATGCCAATTGTTCAGCAATTTTGATGAACAAAATACCAAAGAAGTTAGCTGATCCTGGAAGTCTTACAATACCATGTCTCCTGGAAGATTTGGAATGCATTAAAGCATTAGCGGATTTAGGGACTAGCATAAATTTAATGCCTTATTCATTATATGTTAAGCTAAACCCCGGGGTACTAAAACCAACCCGAATGGCAATTCAACTAGCGGACCGCTCCGTTAAATTCCCCCGTGGAATTTTAGAGAATATGTTAGTAAAAGTGGGTACCCTAGTATTTCCGGCTGATTTTGTAATTTTGGACATGGAGGAGGACATACGTGTGCCTCTTATATTAGGTCGACCTTTCCTCAATACCGCTAGAGCTATGATAGATGTTCATGGGCAGAAATTGACCCTTAGTATTGAGGATATGAAGGTTACCTTTTCCGTTGACCATGCCTTGCAATACCCCGAGTCAACTGATGATCAATGTTATTATTTGCAAAACGTAGACACATATTCGGAGTTGTTGCAGGAATTTCCAGAATTGCAAGGTACGGGAGAATGCATTTTTGCGGAAGGTGATGAAGAGAATATGGTGGAAGAAGTGGAGATGTTGACTACCTTGATGGCTAATGGTTATGAGCCAAATGATGAAGAGTACAGAAAGTTGGATTTGGAAAATGAATACCGATGTAAAACATCGATTGAAGAACCCCCTGTTTTAGAACTCAAGCCACTCCCAAAACACTTGGAATATGCTTACCTTCAAGAGGGTTCTACTCTTCCGGTTATCATTTCATCCGAACTCTCTGTAAGTGAGAAGTCTAAGCTTGTTTCCATGTTAAAAGCCCATAAACCGGCTCTAGCATGGAAAATTCATGACATCAAGGGTATAAGTCCCTCTTATTGTACGCATAAGATATTAATGGAAGATAACTATAAACCATGTGTACAAAGACAAAGGCGACTGAACCCTAATATGCAGGAAGTCGTTAAAAAGGAGATTGTCAAACTCCTTGATGCAGGTCTTATTTACCCAATTTCGGGTAGTTCTTGGGTGAGTCCAGTCCAATGTGTACCCAAAAAGGGTGGCATGACCGTTATCACCAATAAAGACGACCAATTAATTTCCACCAGGACTATCACGGGTTGGAGGGTATGCATTGATTACAGAAAATTAAATGATGCTACCCGAAAAGACCATTTTCCCCTTCCTTACATTGATCAAATGTTGGAAAGGTTGGCAGGAAAGAATTTTTATTGTTTTCTTGACGGTTTCTCTGGATATTTCCAAATCCCTATAGCACCCGAGGACCAAGAGAAAACCACCTTTACATGCCCTTATGGTACTTTCTCCTATTGACGTATGCCCTTTGGCTTATGCAATGCTCCTGCTACCTTCCAAAGGTGTATGGTAGCTATTTTTCATGATATGATTGAAGACTTTATGGAAGTATTCATGGATGACTTTTCAGTCTTCGGTGATTCTTTTGATTCATGTCTTCGTAATCTTGAGCGTATGTTAATTCGGTGTGAAGAATCTAATCTTGTTCTTAACTGGGAAAAATGCCATTTTATGGTAAGAGAGGGCATTGTTTTAGGTCATAAAATTTCCTCTGCGGGACTGGAGGTGGACAGAGCTAAAGTGGAAGTCATAACCAAATTACCACCACCGTCAAATGTGAAAGGTGTAAGAAGTTTTCTGGGGCACGCCGGTTTTTACCGGCGGTTCATTAAAGATTTTTCCAAAATTGCAACCCCGATGAACAAACTTCTTGAGAAAGACGCTCCATTTGTCTTTACAGACGAGTGTCTTAACGCCTTTAACCTCCTTAAAGCAAAACTTACGCAATCACCCATTCTCATATCGCCGAATTGGTCAATTCCATTCGAACTTATGTGTGATGCTAGTGACTTTGATATTGGTGCAGTCTTGGGGCAAAGAATTGAAAAACATTTCAAGCCCATTTATTATGCTAGTAAGACATTGCAAGGAGCCCAACTTAATTACACTACCACCGAGAAGGAACTCCTGGCAATTGCCTTTTCGTTTGATAAATTCCGATCCTATTTGGTACTAGCAAAGACGGTTGTCTATACAGACCATTCGGCATTAAATTACTTGCTTGCTAAGCAAGATGCTAAACCCCGATTAATACGTTCGGTCTTGCTTTTGCAAGAATTCAACATTGATATTAAAGACAAAAAGGGGGCCGAAAACCTAGCAGCCGATCACCTTTCTCGACTTGAGAACCCGAATCTTGAGGTTCTCCATGAGACCGTTATTCAAGATAATTTTCCTGATGAAAATCTCATGAAAATTGAGAAAATTGATGATCCCTGGTTTGTAGACATATCCAACTATCTTGCGGGTGGATTCCTAGAAACCGGTATGTCACATCAAAAACGAAAGAAATTTTTCAGTGACATAAAATACTATTTTTGGGAAAACCCGTATCTCTTTAAACGGTGTCCTGATGGGATAATCCGTCGTTGTGTCTCCGGGGAAGAATGCAATCAAATTCTTCTCCAATGTCATCTTGGTCCCACTGGTGGATATTTCGGACCCCAAATCACGGGGAGAAAAGTCTATGAGGCCGGTTTTTATTGGCCTACCATCTTCAAGGATGCCCACCAAATTTGTAAATCATGCGATTCTTGCCAAAGGGCAGGAAAAATTAGTCAACGAGACGAAATGCCTCAAAACATAATCCAAGTTTGTGAGGTTTTCGATATTTGGGGCATTGATTTCATGGGACCATTCCCAAAATCTAATTTCAACCAATACATACTCGTTGCAGTTGACTACGTGTCAAAATGGGCGGAAGCAAAGGCTCTCCCCACAAACGATGCACGAGTTGTTGTAATTTTTCTTAAAGAGCTCTTTGCCCGATTCGGTACCCCGAAAGCGTTAATTAGTGACCGTGGTACCCATTTTTGCAACACCCAATTGGAAAAGGTGTTGAAACGATATGGGGTAATCCATAAAATTTCTACATCTTATCACCCACAAACAAGTGGGCAAGTTGAAAATACAAATCGGGCACTAAAAAGGATCCTTGAGAAAACGGTTGGATCAAATCCTAAGGTGTGGTCAACGAAGCTTGACGATGCTTTGTGGGCATTTAGAACCGCCCACAAAACTCCTATTGGAACCACACCTTACCGCCTAGTCTATGGGAAGGCATGTCATCTCCCTTTGGAGATAGAGCACAAATCACATTGGGCTCTTAAGACATGTAACCTCGATCGTGAAGAAGCTGGAAACCTTCGTTTAAACCAACTTAATGATTTGGATGAGTTGAGACAAAATGCCTATGAAAACTCGCTCATATACAAGGAAAAGACAAAAGTTTGGCACGACAACCGTCTTAGGAATCTGAAAGATTTTAAAGAGGGTGATCGTGTTTTTCTATTTAACTCACGATTTAAACTTTTCCCTGGAAAACTCAAGTCCCGATGGATGGGACCATTTGTTGTTAACAAGGCTTTTCCATATGGAACAGTGGAGTTAAGGAATTCAAAAGGTGAAACGTTTAAGGTGAATGGCCACCGGGTCAAACACTATGTTGATGGTCCCCTAGAAATCAAAGATGAGGTTAGCCTCAACTTCGAGAACAAAGCGTAAATCGAAATGGGGACGAGTTGGGTGAAAGACTCGTTAAAAAAATGGTTCACAAATGTAAATATTTTGAATTGTGTGTACGATAATTTTTAGTGTTGTGCAAAATGATTTACGTTTGGACTTAAAACTGGCTAGTGTCGAAGAAAGCAGATCAGTGAATTTTAGTTAATTGGGACGCCGTCCCATTTTCCTAGACGCCGTCCCACCTTAATGATCCTGGACGCCGTCCCATTTAACTCGACGCCGTCCCATCTTTAAGACTTGGACGCCGTCCCAGGTACTGGACGCCGTCCAAGACCTCTGACTCAGAAAAAAAAATACGCGTTTAATACTCTATCCACCCCATTTCTCAACCACAAAACACATTTTTTATCAACTTCTCTCTGCCAAACACGAACACACTTCCAAAAACCCTAATTTCCTACCTCAAATTCGCGTTTTCTTCTACCAAATCCAAGCTCCAATCATGTTTTCTAGGGTATGGTTACTTCATTTTACCATTTTTCTTTCTCAATTACTTGAATTGTATGTTTATATGTCTAATTGGTGAAAGATAAGTGTGGGGTGTTTGATTTGCATGATTATTGTTTAGATTAACATGCCTTAGTTGTTTAATTACCCATATTGAGTTGATTTTGCAAAAATTACATGTTTTTAAGGGTATGCTCATGATTCTAGGGTTTGTGGAAATTGAATCCGAATTTAGGGTGGTTAATTCATAATCTTGAGTTTATGTATGATGTTAATGAAGGTTGTGACGTGTTTAATTATTGTTGGTGATATAGATGTCAATTTGGCCGGGTCATAATTTGAATGTTCTTGAATTTTTAGCATATTGTTGAAATGTAATGAACTTATGAAATATGTATGCTTAACTTTCACTAGTTTAGGCCTGTTGAAGTAAATTGTTGGAATGGAATGCCATAATGTATGACGTTATAATGGTCATTTGAGCTAAAATTGTGAAAATTGTGTTATGATTTGTGATGAATATCATTAGAATGCAAGTTTAAATGTTATGACCTATTAACGCAACATGCTTGAGTCCTAAGTTAATGCTAAATTGTGAAGTTGTGATTTTCATTTTTGAAAGTGTATTAGCGAGTTCATATTGACTTTGGTTAACTTTGGTTAAAAATTGTGAACATACGCTTTTGTTTAAATGATTCATAATACTTATGAACTTTGAATGGAATGATTAAGTTCTTTTGCTACTCGGTTATGTTTTTAGCTAACATTAACACAACGGTCTCTATGTTCTTTTGGTTTGGTGTTATTATGTTTTGCAGGGACAATCTAGCCGAGGAGGACCAGCAAAGAGAGGCAGGACCGCAGGTTTGGCTCCACCACCACCACCACTGCAACAACATTCATCATCATCGTCTGGAGAGGAAGAAGAGGAGGATCTAAATGATCCTCGAGTTTGGTTGAGACTGGTTCAAAATGACGACGACTACGCAGAAACATTTGAGAAGGTAAATAGTAGGCCTATTAATGCCACGTGGTATTTTATCTGGGGCCCGTTGGATGAGGCGGGTATGCACCGCCATGTTTCCAACTTACTAGCCATCCCCTACGGTAGGATAGTTACCCACGCATGGGAACAAGTTTTCAGCATCAACGAACTAATTTATCCCGTACTACTAAAAGAATTCTACTCAACGGTACGGTTTAATAATGTCCGTGATTATTTGTCAAATGATTTTCTCCAGTTTCGGTTGGGGGGCGAATATAGGGGTATAAGCAGTTTTGAGCTATGCAGAGTTTTGGGTATTTTTGAGGAACTCACCGACACCCATTTAGGTGAATACTTGCGGGGTTTCGATTACGTTGGTCGATATGTTTTTAATGACACTGTTTATTGGCGAAGAATTTGTAGGCCAAATGCATCTACACCATTCAAATCGAGCAGACACAGGTATAATGAGATTGCATCCAGGGATGATAGACTTCTGCATCGACTCATTGCATGAACTTTCAATGCGAGAGTCGAAGGCAACGAAAAGGTTAAAACTTTGGATCTATGGATAATGGACCAAATTAAACGGGGTCGCTATACCGACATTCCTGGGTTGATAGGAAACTATTTCCTGACCATCGCTACCAAGACACGGCGAGAAAAGCCGCTTCTTGGAGGCCACTACATCACCAGAATTGCTCGACACTTTAACATAGATTTCAGCCGATTACAGGAGTGAACTAACGTCATGAAACCATTAAAGAAGGTTTCTTATATCAATGCTGAAATTCTTATGAAAGATAGAAATGGGCATTTGGTACCTTTTGTGGCAGGTGGCGCAGGTGGCGCGAGTGGTAGTGGCGTGCAACAAGAACAGCAGGTAGAGGATGTGATGACCCAAAAATTTTTGACTTATTTAAACCAATTCTCTATACGATTTATTATTTTAACACGTTAAACAAAGTCTGTTAGATTGAGTCTCAAAATTTTAGAACTGTTTCATATATACAATTACCTTTGACTACTCTGGACGATTCATGAACAATTATATGTATGTATATATATATGTACAAGTAAAAACGACTTTCCTACAGTAAAACCCTATTTGCTACAGTAAAAATTGATTTGCTACAGTAAAACACTATTTGCTACAGTAAACACTATTTGCTACAGTAACACTATTTAATGTCGACAAACTAGCAAACAAAAGGGGTTCAGTGGCCATGCGATCGCATGGCAAAAACACTGAAAACCCATGCGATCGCATGGGGATAAAAATCAGGAAATGTGCCTATAAAAGGCCAGTTTGTTCGACGATATATATACACTTTATTTTTTTTACAATCAATATTTATATTTATATTATAATTATAATTTTAAATTTAAGTTTAATAATAATAAGATATATACGAGGGTGTTTTAATTCGGGTTTCAAACAGCTTTAAGCTAAGGAAATATTGGGTATTGTTCGGGGTATTGTTCTTGAATCCAAGGCCAACTATACAGTCGTCTACCATCATTATGTCTACGCAATTTGCCTACAATATTGAGTCTCAATATTGAACCGTGAGTTATAGTCTCCCTTTTTAAATACTTTAAATATTTTTGGGCTGAGAATACATGCAATTTATTTTAAACGCAATAAGACACAAGTACATACAAAATTCTACACTGAGTTAAACCGAAAATCCCTTAGCTTTGGTAACTAGTAGCTGCCAGTACATAGGATATGGACTGGTAGGCGCGAATAATTGTATATGGATCCATAGGGCTTGACATCCCCGTCCGAGCTAGAGCGCTAGCCTTTTAACGGACGTATGTTATTTGAGTTTAAGACACGTTGGTTTACGTGTATTAAAACGAATGGGGTAATTATCACTATAGCGTTAAGTTTAGTTACCAGGGTGCTCTGTTACGTAGAATCTATTGATAAACTTTTGATGAAATCTTGTGGTCTATCTTTATATATGTTTATGACTCGAGCAATTAAACATATAACTCACCAACATTCGTGTTGACTTTTTAGCATGTTTTATTCTCAGGTCCTTAGAATGCTTCCGCTGTGATGTGCTTGTTGCCTGCATGGAGTCTCTCATGCTTTGTACAAAGTGTATTGCATTCAAAATAAAACTGCGTTGTGTAATAAATAATTGGACTGTGAAGTCAACCTGTAAATTAAAGACTTATGTATTTTGGGGTTTTGCTTATACCTAAGCACTCGCCCACATGTTTATAACTTTCTATGTTTAGAAAGTCACTTTTTTAATGAATGCAATATTTTATCAAAACGTATCATATAGAGGTCAAAACCTCACTGTGGAATCAATGATTAACGTGCTGCGTCAATAGCGATTTTGACGGGTCGTTACAGTTGGTATCAGACCTTGAGGTCATAGGAAACCAGAAATTACATTAGTGTGTTTAACTGGTAATTGTTGGGATGCATTAGTGAGTCTGGACTATGACCATATCTGTTTTTACTGATTTTTGCTTATTATTTGGTCAAAAACATTATATGTGATATATTTATATGCTAACGTAATTGTTGTTTCAATTATGTGATAGATGACTTCCTCTAATCCTATCATTTTGTATGACTCGGAATCGGACACTGAATCTATTCTATCCACAACTGAAAAGGGCGTTCCAATACCTATTAAAGAAGAAATTGTGTTAGCCGGAGAATCTCAACTCCCGGTAAACCCAGAGGAGGTTCCAGCTCCACCCAGCTTTAGTTTTCCGGAGCCACAGTATCGTTGGCATGGACCCATGATCCCTGGAGTAAACGAGGATCGTCCATTTCTAAACAAATATGGACATTGGTCCAGATATACCGCCGACGGGCGGGTTGTGCCGATTACGCCTGGCAGATTTCGGTTCATGACCACCGGTACATATTCTCGCAGTTCGTCATCATATTCTCCTACACATGACTCAGACAGTTCGTCATCAGACGAGATCAGTAAGGAGGAGGATTTCGCTAATGAAATAAAAGAGATCACTAAGGAGAAATTCCAACTTGCTATAGATAATAAAAACAACCACAATAATAAAAAGTCCTTAATTATTAAAAAGGAACATGACCATTCGATCCGTAACCACCCTTATTGTATTAAACCCACTGAGGCAACGGGTACCTCAAAACCCCAACCAAAAATAAAATACACTGCCAGAATGTCTGTCGGACCATGTGCACACAAACAATTGGCAGAGAGAACCAAATGGGAAGAAGTTTCTGATAGTTCTGAATAAACGACCTCGCAACCATAAATCTTCCATGCGCTATTTTATTGCTTATGTGTGCTACTCTATCTTGTTATGTAAAATATCAGTATTGTATGGTATTGTATTATTTTGGTTTATTAATAATAAATGCATGGAATGATTATTTGTATTATTACTACTTCTTATTATTATTATTACATAATAATGTAGTAACTCGCTATAATTTTTCATAGTGGAATATTATTAGGATTTTAGTAGTTAATTCCTTTTACTAGCTATTATGTATGAACTTAACGGGTAGTTAATACCCTAGAAATAATTATAAAATGCTAATAAGAAGAAAAGGCTTTTATAATAATTGGTTCATATTATTAATATGCTACGATTAACTATTGACAACTCATTTTACCTATAATATTCTATATGATTAAATTATATCTGTTGTGTTTATTAAAGAAACATGTCTCAAATGTCGGATGCTGAGTTTGAGCAACTAGTCGAGAAACGTGTGAATGAAAGAATTGCTGCAACCGAGGCAGCAAAAGCAACAGCCGAAGCAGCAGCCAAAGCAGCAGCCGTAAACACAAATTCACGAAACGGATGCTCATACAAAACTTTTCAAGGATGCAAACCACAGACGTTTAGTGGAACTAAGGGACCAGTGGGTCTAACCCGATGGTTTGAAAAGATGGAGTCCGTTTTCAAAATCAGTAATTGTGCAAACGGAGACAAGTCAAAGTATGCTTCGTGCACGTTGCAAGATGGTGCACTTACTTGGTGGAACAATTATGCTAAAGCAGAAGGAATAGATACGGCATATGATATCTCTTGGGAAGAACTGAAAAAGATGCTAATCGAGGAGTACTGTCCTCGAAACGAGATCAGAAAAATGGAATCTGAGTTACGTAATCTGAAGGTTATCGGCGCGAATCTCAATAACTATGAAAAGTGTTTCATGGAACTAGCCTTGTTGTGTCCCGAATTGGTGCCAAACGAGAAACGAAAGATAGAAATGTATATTGACGGTTTATCGATCAATATCAAAGGAAATGTTACATCGTCCAAACCAAATACGATGCAGGAAGCCATGACAATGGCACACCAACTCATTGACCAGATCACAGAGAGTTCGATTAAGGCACCAATTACCGAAGTTAAGACAACTGAAGGAAAGAGGAAATAGAAAGACTATAAGGGCAAAAGTACTCACCTGAAGAAACAAGAAACTTTTAAAGGTAAACAAGATGGGGCAACTGCAAGTCCAAACTATTAGGGACCCCATCCGTTCTGCAAAAGATGTTACACACATCATGCAGGTTATTGTCATGTGGTCTGTGATAAGTGCAACAAGAAAGGACATGTGGCGAAAGATTGTTATGCCACCGTTTCTGAAGTAAAGGCAAAACCGACCGATGTCAAGAAATGTTTTGGATGCGGGAAGTCTGGTCACTTTATAAATCAATGCCCTGATAAGGAGAAGAACAAAGAACCCGCACGTGGGAGGGCATTTAATGTTAGTACCAGTGAAGCACGTGAGGATCCTAATCTTGTCACAGGTACGTTTACCGTTAATAATCAACTAGCTTCTATTATGTTTGATACGGGTGCTGATAGAAGTTATATGTGTAAATACTTTAGTTCTAAACTAAAATGTGCATCATTACCTCTAGACGATAAATATACTATTGAATTAGCTAATGGTAAACTGATAAAAGCCGATAAAATTTGCCATGGTTGCGAAATAAATCTCGCTGGTGAAACCTTCAAAATCGATTTGATACCCGTAGAATTAGGAAGTTTTGACGTAATCGTTGGCATGGACTGGATGTCCAAAACAAGAGCGGAAGTTGTTTGCGCTGAGAAAGCAATCCGCATCCCTCGTAAGGATGAAATGTCATTAATGATTTATGGGGAGAAGAGCAACTCAAAGCTGAACTTTATCAGCTGTATGAAGGCCCAGAAACTTATAAGAAAAGGTTGTTATGCTATTCTGGCACACGTAAAGAAGATCGATACTGAAGAAAGAAGCATTAAGGACATGCCGGTTGTAAGAGAATATCCCGGAGTATTTCCAGAAGAATTACCGGGGCTACCTCCACATAGATGTGTAGAATTCCAGATTGATCTCATACCAGGAGCTGCACCTGTAGCCCGATCTTCATATAGACTTGCACCTTCAGAAATGCAAGAATTACAAGACCAGTTGCAAGAATTATCGGACCGTGGATTTATTCGTCCTAGTTTTTAACTTACTCTTTTGGTTGATTATATGCTTGGCTATTTCAGTTTCGTATACATATTTACCTACACATAATATATACATTTGGGAGGAAAAAAAGTCACAAATTTGAAAGTACCTTATTAATCCAGGATTAATATTTTATAGTTTTATTTTATTTTTAATTATATAATAGAAAGAAGATAGTAAAGATATTAGCAAATTATAAGTTAATAAAGGTGAGGTGAGTAACTTACTTAGTTTATACACAAAGTGGGATAAGTTGTTGGCGATCCCATAACAAAGGAAAGCTTGCACAATACTTAAAATTTTAAACATGATCTTTTGAGTAAAATAATTTTAGTAAAAGTAAATATTTTACATACTCTGTTATGAATTTGAAAATCAAGTAAATAACCTGTGTTATATGTACCTTTGAGGATTCTTCAAAAAATAAATATATAAAAAAAACACGAGCAGCGGCACGTGAATCAAAACCTCTTTTTGAGTCAACCTGATTAACACAACCATACAGAAAATGTTAAATCGATAGGTGCAAAGTAGTTAGGCTGAGCACGTTTCAATAAGTGAAAGTTGCATTTTGAAGTATGATACGTACAATATATTTCGATCATAGTTTGTAACATTCAAGAGACTCAACCCCGCATGACCCATTTCACTAGTTCAGTTTAACTTATTCGCCCAATTAAAGATAAAACATAACCCAAATCGAGCAATTTATACAACTTATTACAAATGGGTCAGTCATTTCACTTAAAGGTGGAAGCTTAAGAGTAGTGAATGTAACTTCAAAATGTGAGACAACACTGAATGTATTTTATTAAACAGATAATGCATTTTAAGATACACATAAATAAGAGCAGTAGAGACTAAATGCGACTACCTTTCTGGCCATAAAGTATGTACATGTAAACATAAAAGGAAGAATGAAGAAAGGATCAGGTGTTGTTAGATCAAGGAACCAAGTGGGCCCGCCAGTTGTAAACGATGGAACTTTTTCCACCATGTTCTTAATCTGAAAATGACGAAATTAGAAACCAGATACTCTAATACAATTACTTGTAAAATTCTGGTAAATTTCTAATCGTATAACCCATTCGGACCAAAATTTGACCCGTATATCATTCTTAACTTACAGCATAATAATAAGTGACGAAAAGAGGGAGACGGACGCAGACGCCATTCCAAAAAGCAAAAGCAAGCCTACAATCATGGTGTTGAGCGCACAGATGTTAGAAAAAGCTACATCTCGCAATAAGAAACGTAAAAAAATTGCTTACATTCCGGGTAGAGTCGCCTGAATTTCTGCGTGAATGATGTCATAACAATGGTGCTAAAGAAATAACAGAACTTAGTAGACAGTTTCACAGCTTATAAATTTGAGCCTAACATTAATAATCAATCTTACTAAAAGTTATATGGTACCATAGTCTTACTAAAAGTAGATGTTCATACCTTATCTTGTGACTTTTTTTTACTATCGTCTTCCATAATCTGTACAAAATATGCAGATGTGATCATTCATGTATATCAATAACAACCTACTTTGAAATTAATGTAATTAACAATCAATCGATTACATAACGAATATAGTAGCACTCACTCCAATTTTTGTGAAATCCCGGAAACTCTTAATCATGAGCGGAAGTAACAACGTATTAACAGCAACAGTCATTATTGCTATGCTTGCCCACCTGCAGATACAAGACAAAACGTTTTTCATTCACCAATTTAGTTATATACTCCATTGTAGCTTAGCAATTGGGGACCTGCAAAACAGGTCCAATTTATTCAAACATATATCAAACAGAAATTAATTAAGTTAGGTTAATTGGTACCAGTTAAGGCCAGTAAAGGTGTGAATCCCATAAATAGCATACTGCAGAGCTGCAACCGGCATGGAAGAATCTGCTACAACTTCACTAATCGCAGGGGCAGTACTTGTGTAGTGACCCGTCCTAATCCACCTGGACGAAGTCTTCAGCAGATGGTCCCATTGCGAGGTACTGACCTCTATATGTCATGAACGACTCCATGTAATATCTTTAAAATGAGCAAATGCACAGCGGAAGATTTCTTTCATACCTGATAATAAACAAGCTTTAAAGTGTCAACCAAAAGGTTGGTAAGTTCATAGGTTTATCATAAACAATAAAATTCATCATTTTGATAGACCACAAGATTTAAATGCTGCATGGTACAAATGAGCCCGAATCCTACACCCACCTGTAATGTACATGCGATATCTTTTAAATACAGTACACCTTTCTCGTGTACGAAATCCATTTTTCATAAATCTTAGTAACCGTACACATATCTCGTGTACAAAAAATAATACACATAACCTGTGTATAAAAATCATTCTCTCGATACATAACATTCACATCAATTGGTGACAATTATCATGTCCACATAATTCAATGGTGGCAATTATCATGTCCACATAATTCAATGGTGGCAATTATCATGTCCACATAATTCAATTGTGGCAATTATCATGTCCACATAATTCAATAATAATCCGCAGAACTTTTGTCTGCATAATAATTCATTCGAGGAATGTTTTGCTTGTGTCTATCTCGTCAAACATTTATAAAAGCATTTTATGTATTCGCAGTTCAAAACATATTTCAAAAGCATTTAATAAAGCAGTTGTAAAAGCAGCGCATGTATTCTCAGTCCCAAAAATGTAAAGAGTAAAAGGGAATCAAATGAACTCACAATAAGATATTTTGTAGTAAAAATATGCATACGACAGAACTGAACAATGCAGGGTTGATCTCGGATTCACGAACCTATATCATTTATGTATATTAATACATATAGTCGTAATCAAACAATTTATATATTTTTAGTTATGTATTAAGATTTACTATTTATATATATGATTCAATTTAACATATATTTATATATTATTTGTAACTTAATTATAATAACATTTTATTAAAACAAAATAGTATTTAATATTAATATAGATGTATAATATATTTTTACATAAATGTCCTTTATTTATTAAAGTAATATTTTTAATACTAAAATAGTGACAATAATAATAATGATAATAATAATAATAATGATTTTAATCATAATAATACTTCTGATAATAACCTTAATGATAATACTTTATAAAAATACTTATAATAATAATAATAATAATAATAATAATAATAATAATAATAATAATAATAATAATAATAATAATAATAATAATAATAATAATAATAATACTACCTCAAAGAAGTAGCCCTAAAAAAAATGTCCAAGCCGGGGTTTGAACCTGCGACCTCCCGCTAACCCAAACAACAACCAACTGCTCTGCTTCTCCTTTTCTGTTTTAAATCATAACCTAATTCTATATAATCCGTTATCTGTCTGTTTACATTTTCTTAATCTAATCATCTTCTTCAATTATCATCGTCTACAATCATCATCATCATACTCATCACTTTCATAATCAAAATCATTTACGGTCGTTCATCATCATCTATCTTCACTATCATCATCTCTCTTAATCATACGATTATCACTATCATCATCGTATCATCATCATTCTATCGTTAATTCACATTGTTTTACCATCACTGTATCATCATTCATTCCTTATCATCAAACATCGTATATCATCATTTTCATCTCCTCGTCATCATCTTGCTCTTCGTGTTTATTTAAGTAGAGAACCAGAAGTAGTAGCATATGCTCTCGAACGAAATAGAAACAAAACTGTAGCAGCAACAGTTAATCATCTTCAACTTCATTACGTCGTAACAGTACTAAAAAAAAATAACAGCAGATGCTTTTGCAATGGGTTTCGTGGTTGTTTCAAACAGAAAAAAAAAATAGAAAATTTGATAACGGTTGTGATAGATTCAGCTGCTACAAAAGTAGCTTTAATGGGGTGTTTTGGTTTTGTTTAACTGAAAAACGGAAGAAGATTAACAGTGTCCCAAATTAATCAATCCATATAGCAAGTTTAAATGGACCAAGGAAAATAAAATAGGCCCATGATCAGCCCACCTGCACAACCATGCTGGCCCGTCACTGATTTTAAAGGCCTGTGGCCATGTATTCAAAGTAGTAAGTTCAGGAAAAAAATTCCGGATGTTTGTAAAATAAAAAGGCATTGTTAGTGGCACGTGAAAAGTGATCTATTTGGTCCCTCTTTTTCGCTGTTCAACAAGTGGGGTGTATAAACAATATATATATAATCAATGGTGATCTTAATAGTGGGGTTCATTGAATTGGTGGTTTAAACAAACGATAATAGTTGAAATAGAAAAGAAAGAAGGTAATAGCAGCTGGTTGCATCAGTAATTAATTCGTAGTGAAACAGAAAAATAAAATATACAGAAGGTGGTGTGGTGATTTAACGGTGGGTTTAGGTGGTGGTTGTAGGAGGTGTTTGATGATGACAATGGTGGTTTCTTGTGACTGTCGTGAGAAAGATCAGAAAAAAATATATATATGCGAAGGTGACTTTAGTTGGTTGATGCAGTTTGGGTTTCGACAAGAAATAAGAAAAGGAAGAGAAGTGGTGATTGATGGTTCAATGAGAATGAGAGGGAGAAAGAGAATGAGAGAGAGGTGGTGGCTTGTTTGTGGTGGACTCATGGTAGCCAGCTGTGGTGGTGCGAAGGTGAGCCAAAAGTGGCTTGGTCGCCGGTAGTGAAGTGGGGACTTGAAGATGATGAAGGTGATGATATAGGTAACCAAAGGTGGTAGCCGATGGTTGTGGATGGCAGCTGGGATGAACCTAGTTTGGTGGTGATGAAAGAAGTGATATGAAGAAGAATATGGATTGGTGATTTGCAGTATGTGCATATGTATCAATATATATATATTATAATATATGTAGGTTGTTAATAGGAAATAGATGGATTCGTTGCTGAATTGAAATCAAAAAGCTAATAGTAACAAAACAGTAAAGCAGCCTATAATTTGTTTACTTCTACCGACAGTTTTCACGGACTGTGTATCGTACCCCGTTGTTAAATTAGTGGCGGATAAAAGTGTTCAGAAAAATTTCATAATTTTAAATTAAGTATATTTATTTATTTTGGTCATTATGTTATAAAATTCGAGCATTAACTATTAAATAAAAATTACATTAATTATTCACTCCCAACCCCAAGTAAAATATAAAAAAAATTTTAAAACTCAATAAACAGTTCCTAAATATATTTTTAATAAGCCCATATTTTATATAACTTATTTTCGAATCACCGTTTATTTTAAAATCACATAAGTTCCTTTTTAACTCATTTATTACCAATCGAATTACAATTTAGTGTTACCGTCGTTTACTAAATAACTTCGAAATCACAAAATATATATTCTATATATTTTATTTATATGTATGTGTTTTAAATAATAATTTTCATAATATCATATTTTTATTTTATTTTAAATAATTAATTTTAATATCAACAACATATAATATTTCAAATTATATTTTTAATTATTATTTATATCTATATATATGTATAAACACACACATATCTATTTACAATTAATTGTTCGTGAATCGTCGAGAGCAGACGAAGGTCAATTGAATATATGAAACAGTTCAAACTTTTTGAGACTCAACCTTACAGACTTTGCTTATCATGTCGGAATCATATAATAAGATTAAGTTTAAATTTGGTCGAAAATTCCCGGGTCATCACAGTACCTACCCGTTAAAGAAATTTCGTCCCGAAATTTGATCGAGGTCGTCATAGCTAACAATAAGAATGTTTTTATGAAGAATATGAGTTGATAACTAGAGTTTTATCATTATCGAGTAATATTGATAAAACAATTTGATTTTGTGAAGTGTACGAGTGAAGCTATCTCGAAAGAGTGAAATGAGTAAATGCATGTTCATCTCAACTGGTGACGTAGTCATGGTTGATTTCCTGAATTCAAGGGATTTAGAGAAAATCTTCATAATAAGATTTGATTCTTTGGTAATTAAGGAAATTAGGATCTTCTTTGATTAAATGCAATAATCTATTTTGATTGCTCTGTCGGATATTTCACTATAAATCCACTCCATTCTTTTCCTTTATATTTTGGAGTTCCATCCTTTTGTTTTCCTCTTCCCGACTTTAAGTCAAGCGAATAATGATCCAGAATTCGTAACTATGGAGTTTCGAATGAACATAACTCATGTTCTAAGAGAGAAATTGTAATAGCACGATCTTGATTGGTTAAATTACCAGAATTCAAGAGAAAAGATAGAACTATCAGGAAAATATGTTCTTGATATGTCTATAGATTAGATAGAATGTAAGAGTCGTATAACATGGCACATTATGACGTTATGGTCTGTGAATCATCACGTTTCATTAGAAACTCAGCATGACTTACTGTAATATAATCACATTGATCAAGTGTCATTATATTATACTAACTCATGCTTCAGTTCCCAACACTACTTCAATAACATTCATATTTCAAATTCCAATTTTTTTAGAATTTTAGAAACTAAAACAGTTTTTTATGATATAACACAGATAGAGTGGAGAGATAATTAATATCGGACAAGAATATTTATGAAGATATCTTCAGAAATATTGATGATATTAATTAAGAAAGATATGATGATATCTTAGAATTTCTAAGATCGAAAGGTGATGAAGAAGATTTGTCCGCAAAAGTTTGGAGTCAGGAGTAAGGTATTCGTTATTGACTTCAGTAGATACTAAATCATTTGGATTCTTTGAAGGCAGGTTTAGACTTTGTGATTTGTCCATAGCCTCCTTCATAGTTTGCTCAATTCGTTTTTTCATAATCAAAACTTTTGAGCTTTTTCAACACTCCATTCTTTATCATCAAACTTTGGACTGTTAAGGCAGTCTTCAGTTTTCGCTGCTTCATTAGCTTTTTTAGAATTCGGAGATCTGATTCATAAGCTAGAGTGCTTTTCAAGAATTCAGGGATTCTGAATGGAAATTCATCAGTCCAGAAGATATACGTTATATATAGATGTATAACTATTGACGTAGCAACGCTGCAAAATTCGAGAATTAATGATTAATGCTTCTCGGTATTTAGTATGGCAACTATCATTACAAGATGCAGATGAGTGTATGATAGGATTTTAATGAACAAATATATTGGTTTTTCGGAGAGTCTTAGATCAATGAGTAATGAAGTTATTGGTAAGGTTATTGCTAATGTGGTGGTATATAAATGGTTATCCGGTAACGATGATGAAAGGCAAACTTATATATTAAGGTTATAATAAGGCTAATCCGAATGAAAGTCAAAGTTGATTTGTTGAAGTTGTGACAAAATTGACTACTTTGGAAAGGGATTGCAAAGTTATTTTCGGTAATAACAACGCTAAAGGAATTAGCACAGATACGTGTTAAACGTTTACTCAAGTTCCGTGAGTTTTTCAGGTGCATAACTATATGTGTTAATCTTTTCTTCTGTAGATGAAGTGCGGTTGGTTCATCCTCTCGATTGAGGTGTTTTCAAGAATCATGAAGGGTTTGAACGTAGATTGTAATCGTCAAGATATAAATGAGGTTTAAGATGAAATCAAGTGGTAAACTTGAAGAATTGTTTAGTTTCATATATTATAATCAATATTTTAATTCATTTTAATTGTCCACAGTTACTAGTCCACAGTTAGTAGTTCAATAATTCATATATAGTTTAATATATAATATACGAATTAATTAATACGTGTCGTGACCCATTATATACATGTCTCGGACTCGATCACAACTCAAAGTATATATTATTTTGGAATCAACCTCAACCCTGTATAGCTAACTCAAGCATTACTGCATATAGAGTGTCTATGGTTATTTCAAATAATATATATATATGCGTCGATATGATATGTCAAAACCTTGTATACGTGTCCCGATATTTAAAGTGCGTAAAATAAATAACAGAAATTAAATGACGATAAATAAAATTGCGAGAATATAATTTGCTATAATTAAATTGTGATAAATAAAATGTAATCAGTTAGCTAGGAACAGTTAGCGTGGATTCTTAACAAAATTTCTCATAGTTAATTTATTTGTTTCTAACAAATTTTATTTTGTCCAATGTTTTCTTCATTATGCCACTTGTTGGATTCTAATAAATCAAAATCCAAATATGAAATTGGATGAAAATGGTTATTCTGCGGTGAACGGATACGTATATCGGTGGTTGTAAATAGGATAGTAAATGACTGTTGAATTAGATTTGAAAGAATGTACAGTGTACTTATTAATGTGAAATCTAAATATTCCTTGAGTATTACCTACCCGTTAAAATACTTTCACCATTAACAGTTTGTATAAAAGAATTTTTAATTACAATCTTTATGAAAACATATATACATATATCTTTTCTTCAGATGTAATCATGGATTTAATGAGTTAATATGATATTAATCTCATTTGATTTATCGTTAGTACAAGAATATATAATCTCTAGAACATTAGAGATTACATAATCGTCATGTCGTACGAAGATAAATGATGTAGAACATCATGTAGAACGAAGATAATCGATGTAGGACATCATGTAGTATGATGATTATGCTGGAGGTACAGACTGTGAGTTTGAGGCGTGTAGTGTTAAGACTTGTGATGCGGATGTTGCCGGTGCTGTTGCTGAAGCTGGTAGGTTTTGCACCACGTTTTCCAAATTGATTACTCAAGCGGGAAGCTCGTTAACTTCTTCCATTATTCCGGTATGATTTTCGGTCGGAACGAGCGGATGAATAAGGTTTATAATTGTGGATAGAATATAATCGTGTCGAGCTACTATAGAAATGAGGCTGAAAGTGGTGTTTCAGATAGGTTCGCCGGTAAGTGCTTCAGGTTCTTCACCAAAAGGTGAATTAGGTTGGTGGAAGGGATCGCCTTCTTCGCGTCTCCATTGATTAAGTCGGTTACGAACTCATACCCAATTCATCCAGAATGGATGATAGCTATTTGGTTGATCCATTCCGGTCACACTGCTTTCGGATCTTAGGTGGACATTCATGTCGGAATGGCTGTCGGGTTCCGGAGAACTTGAACTAGTGGCGAATTCCATTTCGTACGATTGAATAAAGGATTTTTCGATATGAAATGATTTCCGGCTATCGAATGGTATTCTAATTACATAGAATATCTATATATATAGAGCAAAAGATTTCGTAGATTATGGAGGGATTTACGGAATATGTCAGGCAAAGTTTACAGTAACAGATACGCTAAGATATGAATTAGCAGATACGCTAATATATGAATTTTATCTATACACTATTCATGCAATCAATGCGGTAAGATGTGTCTAGACTAAGAATGGTAGGCCAGTGATTCCCTAAGAATGATAAGCAGGTAATTTTCGACACGAAATGATAAGCAAAAACTTTTGACATGCAGACACGATCGAAGTCCAGACCCACTAATGCATCTAAACAACTATCAGTTAGATACACTAATGCAAGACTTGGATCGCTAAGACCACCGCTATGATACCACCTGTAGTGACCCGTCCTAATCCACCTGGATGAAGTCTTCAGCAGATGGTCCCATTGCGAGGTACTGACCTCTATATGCCATGAACGACTCCATGTAATATCTTTAAAATGAGCAAATGCACAGCGGAAGATTTCTTTCATATCTGAGAATAAACATGCTTTAAAGTGTCAACCAAAAGGTTGGTGAGTTCATAGGTGTATCATAAACAATAAAATTCATCATTTTGATAGACCACAAGATTAAAATGCTGCATGGTACAAATGGGCCCGAATCCTACACCCACCTGTAATGTACATGCGATATCTTTTAAATACAGTACACCTTTCTCGTGTACGAAATCTTTCATAAATCTTATTAACCGTACACATATCTCGTGTACAAAATATAATATACATAACCTGTGTATAAAAATCATTCTCTCGATACATAACATTTACATCAATTGGTGGCAATTATCATGTCCACATAATTCAATGGTGGCAATTATCATGTCCACATAATTCAATGGTGGCAATTATCATGTCCACATAATTCAATAATAATCCGCAGAACTTCTGTCTGCATAATAATTCATTCGAGGAATGTTTTGCTTGTGTCTATCTCGTCAAACATTTATAAAAGCATTTCATGTATTCGTAGTTCAAAACATATTTCAAAAGCATTTAATAAAGCAGTTGTAAAAGCAGCGCATGTATTCTCAGTCCCAAAAATGTAAAGAGTAAAAGGGAATCAAATGAACTCACAATACGATATTTTGTAGTAAAAATATGCATACGACGGAACTGAACAATGCAGGGTTGATCTCGGATTCACGAACCTATATCATTTATGTATATTAATACATATAGTCGTAATCAAACAATTTATATATTTTTAGTTATGTATTAAGATTTACTATTTATATATATGATTCAATTTAACATATATTTATATATTATTTGTAACTTAATTATAATAACATTTTATTAAAACAAAATAGTATTTAATATTAATATAGATGTATAATATATTTTTACATAAATATCCTTTATTTATTAAAGTAATATTTTTAATACTAAAATAGTGACAATAATAATAATGATAATAATAATAATAATGATTTTAATCATAATAATACTTCTGATAATAACCTTAATGATAATACTTTATAAAAATACTTATAATAATAATAATAATAATAATAATAATAATAATAATAATAATAATAATAATAATAATAATAATAATAATAATAATAATGCTACCTCAAAGAAGTAGCCCTAAAAAAAATGTCCAAGCCGGGGTTTGAACCTGCGACCTCCCGCTAACCCAAACAACAACCAACTGCTCTGCTTCTCCTTTTCTGTTTTAAATCATAACCTAATTCTATATAATCCGTTATCTGTCTGTTTACATTTTCTTAATCTAATCATCTTCTTCAATTATCATCGTCTACAATCATCATCATCATACTCATCACTTTCATAATCAAAATCATTTACGGTCGTTCATCATCATCTATCTTCACTATCATCATCTATCTTAATCATACGATTATCACTATCATCATCGTATCATCATCATTCTATCGTTAATTCACATCGTTTTGCCATCACTGTATCATCATTCTTTCCTTATCATCAAACATCGTATATCATCATTTTCATCTCCTTGTCATCATCTTGCTCTTCGTGTTTATTTAAGTAGAGAACCAGAAGTAGTAGCATATGCTCTCGAACGAAATAGAAACAAAACCGTAGCAGCAACAGTTAATCATCTTCAACTTCATTAGGTCGTAACAGTACTAAAAAAAAATAACAGCAGTTGCTTTTGCAATGGGTTTCGTGGTTGTTTCAAACAGAAAATTTGATAACGGTTGTGATAGGTTCAGCTACTACAACAGTAGCTTTAATGGGGTGTTTTGGTTTCGTTTAACTGAAAAACAGAAGAAGATTAATAGTGGCCCAAATTAATCAGTCCATATAGCAAGTTTAAATGGACCAAGGAAAATAAAATAGGCCCATGATCAGCCCACCTGCATAACCATGCTGGCCCGTCACTGATTTTAAAGGCCTGTGGCCATGGATTCAAAGTAGTAAGTTCAGGAAAAAAAAATTCGGATGTTTGTAAAATAAAAAGGCATTGTTAGTGGCAAATGAAAAGTGATCTATTTGGTCCCTCTTTTTCGCTGTTCAACAAGTGGGGTGTATAAACAATATATATATATATATATATATATATATATCAATGGTGATCTTAATGGTGGGGTTCATTGAATTGGTGGTTTAAACAAACGATAATAGTTGAAACAGAAAAGAAAGAAGGTAATAGCAGTTGGTTGCAACAGTAATTAGTTCGTAGTGAAACAGAAAAATAAAATATACAGAAGGTGGTGTGGTGGTTTAACGGTGGGTTTAGGTGGTGGTTGTAGGAGGTGTTTGATGATGACAATGGTGGTTTCTTGTGACTGTCGTGAGAAAGATCAGAAAAAAAATATATATGCGAAGGTGACTTTAGTTGGTTGATGCAGTTTGGGTTTCGACAAGAAATAAGAAAAGGAAGAGAAGTGGTGATTGATGGTTCAATGAGAATGAGAGGGAGAAAGAGAATGAGAGAGAGGTGGTGGCTCGTTTGTGGTGGACTCATGGTAGCCGGCTGTGGTGGTGCGAAGGTGAGCCAAAAGTGGCTTGGTCGCCGGTAGTGAAGTGGGGACTTGAAGATGATGAAGGTGATGATGTAGGTGACCAAAGGTGGTAGCTGATGGTGGCTGGGATGAACCTAGTTTGGTGGTGATGAAAGAAGTGATATGAAGAAGAATATGGATCGGTGATTTGCAGTATGTGCATATGTATCAATATATATATATATATATATATATATATATATATATATATATATATATATATATATATATATATATATATATATATATATATATATATTATAATATATGTAGGTTGTTGATAGGAAATAGATGGATTCGTTGCTGAATTGAAATCAAAAAGCTAATAGTAACAAAACAGTAAAGCAGCCTATAATTTGTTTACTTCTACCGACAGTTTTCACGGACTGTGTATCGTACCCCGTTGTTAAATTAGTGGCGGATAAAAGTGTTCAGAAAAATTTCATATTTTTAAATTAAGTATATTTATTTATTTTGGTCATTATGGTATAAAATATATATTCTATATATTTTATTTATATGTATGTGTTTTAAATAATAATTTTTATAATATCATATTTTTATTTTATTTTACATAATTAATTTTAATATCAACAACATATAATATTTCAAATTATATTTTCAATTATTATTTATATCTTTATATATGTATATACACACATATCTATTTACAATTAATTGTTCGTGAATCGTCGAGAGCAGTCGAATGTCAATTGAATATATGAATCAGTTCAAACTTTTTGAGACTCAACCTTACAGACTTTGCTTATCGTGTCGGAATCATATAATAAGATTAAGTTTAAATTTGGTCGGAAATTCCCGGGTCATCACAACTTGTACCTGTTTCAACTAAATTCGTTACTATATCTAAAATCTTCTCTGATCCATATCCATATACTTCTCTAATTGATGACATATTTATAGCTAACAGAAATCCACCAGCTGACATTGGTACGTGACAACAACGATACGCAGACCATCTCAGATCGCAAAAATTCACCGTACCACCACTAAACCCTAACCCTAACCCTAAAGAAGTGTTGTTATTATGATTATTAGTGTAAACGCCATACGATCGACGTTGGAGAAAACTGGAAGATTTGTCATTCGAATGCAGTAGATGTTCACGATTATCGCCATTGATGAAAGAAATTGAGGGAATAACTGGTCGTAGTTTTAGTTGTTGAACAAAAGGTTTTGCCCTTTTTGTGACACTCAGCATGTATACCATTTGTGTGTTTCACAAAAAGTACAGTATATAGAACGATGAGCTTGGATTTTAATTACACGTAATATTGTAATTGTAATAATAATAATAATATATAAATATACTCCAAAATATTTATCCTCTCAGACTTGATGAAGAAGTCACAATATTTTATTCTCTTTTAGGAAACAGCCAAACAGGGGTCGATTTTTCTAAGACCTAACAATATCTAACTTTATACTCCATTCGTCCCACATTAATCGTCCACTATTCCATTTCGAGATGTCCCAGATTAATTGTCCACTATCAAATATGGAAAGTAAATTTGGTCAAGCTTACAATATTGTCCCTAACCAATTAATTAAATTACAAAAGTAAAAGGGTTTTCTAATTAATTGATTGAGGGTAAAACTGTAAGGTAAAGAAAAGGTACATGTGACACTCATTTTTTCTTAAACTGTGTGATTTTTGTCTGGAGACAATTAATTTGGGACGGAGGAAGTATTTAATTTTTTTTTTCCGATTACATGGGTGGTGTGATTATAAGGTTACTCCAAAAATTAATATTTGCACAATGAAGCTCTTTTTAACACCTAATGATATCTATGTCACATTGGCAATCAGTTGATGATATGGTTCTTCCCATAATCCATTTGACAATCGGTTGATGATCTATGGCAATGGATTATGACGACTTTTAAATTTTAATCAGCCCACGAAAACAATCATCTTGGAAGTAGTTTGCTATGCTACTATATGGACGATATGGAAATTTAAAAACGAAAGCATCTTCGATCCTTCAAAGTTTGTTTTATCTTCTTTCAAGTGGCTTTCATTTCGTTATAAGAAAGTTAATCTCAATTGGAATATCTAGTTACAGAACCCCTTACTATTTGTAATGCTCTAGCCGCTTGTTAGTTTTTAATAAAATTTCTTAGCTGTTCAAAAAATGATATCTAAGTATCTAACTTTAGATGGTCACTTATGTTGTATTTGTAAAGATTCAATAATCTCACCTTGATTTGTGAGAGATTTGTATTGCAATATATATAACCGAGTACAGGAGAATTACAAGGAGAGATTTATGATCAATCTCCTAAATTAAAGGAATATACACATATCTATTCTAATTCTAATAATAACAATATACAACAGCCGTATATATTATTTCCTAATATCCCCCTTCAAGCTAAGAGGTGGTAGACCAACTCGAAGCTTGGTACGAAATTTTTCAAATAGCGGTCTAGGTAGACTTTTAGTAAAGATATCTGCGAGCTGTAGTGTAGTTGGGACGAACTTGGTGTAAAGCTGACCAGAAGAAACAAGCTCACGAACAAAGTGATAATCTATATCGATATGCTTTGTGCGTTTATGGGCAATTGGATTTTGGCTCATAAACAACGCACTCTTGTTGTCACAGAGGATTGTAGGCCGGTCAGGAGTTAAAATGTGTAGTTCACGAAGAAGATACGTAACCTAAACAATCTCAGCTGCAGTATTAGCGAGCGCACGATATTCGGATTCACAACTCGAACGCGAAACAGTGGGTTGCTTCTTTGCACTCCAAGAAACTAGGTTACCACCAAGAAAGATCGAGTAACCATATGTAGAGCGCCGAGTTTCAATACATCGAGCCCAATCAGCATCCGAATATCCAACAAGCGAAGGTGTTGGTGAATGGTAAAAGGATAGCCCGAAAGAGAGAGTGCCTTTAACATACCAAATAATTCTCTTAACAGCCTGATAGTGGTCAAGAGTTGGTGCGTGAAGGAATTGACTTACTTGATTTACTGCATAAGACAAATCCGGTCTAGTAATGGTAAGATATTGAAGTGCACCAACTAAAGATCGATATAATGTAGTATCCGGAAAAGGAGAACCAGAAGAGGTAAAGCACTCAGCGGTAGCGAGTGGGGTGGCTGCAGGTTTCGCATCAAGTAAGCCAGCCCGGACAAGAATGCCATGGGCATATTTTGCTTGACTAAGAAATAAACCAGATTTGGTGTAGGTGACTTTCAAGCCAAGAAAATAGTTTAAAAGGCCAAGATCAGTAATGGAGAATTCTTTGTGAAGCCGGGAGATGAATGTACGAATAGTATTATCATGATTACCAGTGATAATAATGTCATCTACGTAGACTAAAAGATAAAGAATACGGGAGTCACATTTAAACACAAATAAAGAAGGATCCGCTCGGCTACAAGAAAACTCAAGTTGAATGAGAAAACCACTAAGGCGTTGAAACCAAGCACGAGGTGCTTGTTTGAGACCATAGAGAGCCTTATTTAATTTGCAAACATGGTTGGGAAATTTCGAATCAATGAAAAGGTTGCTCCATGAACACGGTTTTAGTTAAATGCCCGTTAAGAAACGCATTTTTGACGTCCAGTTGACGCAAAGGCCATTTATTAAGTGTTGCAAGGGATAGAATGATACGAACTGTAGATGCTTTAACGACTGGACTGAAGGTGAATGAGTAGTCCATTCCCGGAATCTGAGTAAAACCTTGCGCAACAAGACGAGCCTTATGTCGATTAATAGAACCATCAGAATGATATTTTGTACGAAACACCCATTTGGAGCCAACAACATTAGAGTTTGCAGGGCGCGGAACAAGATCCCAAGTATGGTTTCGTTGGAGTGCACTCATTTCTTCATGCATAGCACGAAGCCGTGACGGGTCTTTAGCAGCAGATTTGAAACCTTTAGGTTCTTGAGTAGCAAAAAGAGCACTTAGAAGACCATTGTTACTGAGATGAGAGAGATCAGCGACATGTTTGGGCTTGAAAATTCCTGCTTTGGATCGAGTAATCATAGGGTGACTCGAGGTGATGCTGGTGGAAGCTGGAGCAGAGCTTTGTACAGGAGACAAAGAGGGCTCCAGAGATGGAGTTGCATCAGTACTTGAAGGTGTTTCATGAACTATATGATGCTCCGTAGATGATGAAGGACAAAGATGGCATGGAGTGTTAATTATTGGATCCACACATTTTCTTTGAACAGAAGGTTGCTCAGAAGGCTGCTCATGAATATGTGGAGTAGATAAAGTGGTGACTTCTTCATAGTTAGCAAAAAATAAATTTGCTAAATAATAACAATATACAACAGCCGTATATATTATTTCCTAATAGTATTCTTGAGTTTTTTTTTTCCTACTAAAAAAATATTGGGATATGGAAAAGAAAATGAGCAAACATGATAGAAAAAATAAATAAAAAATAACTTATATATATTTCTCAAGTTGGGTAAAAAAGGATTATAAAAGAAAAAAAATCATTTATTTGGATTTTTTTAGTTGGGCGAGAAAGAAAAACACACTAAAATAAAAAGTTTAGAATGTGACTGTATATTTTGAACAATTTGTGAGAAAAATATATTATGCTACATTGGATATATATATATATATATATATATATATATATATATATATATATATATATATATATATATTATATCTATCTATCTATCTATCTATCTATCTATCTATACAATATTATAAAGCGCGTACCAATAATCATACGTGTCAATTTCTCAATTAATCTGAATTAAATTTGCACACGTGTCAATTTCTCAATTAAACTTATTTAAATAATCCTACGTGTCGTTTTCTTAATTAAACTGGATTAAATAATAATAACTTCCTAAAATAACTCCTTTAATTAAAGATATGTAATCTATATAATATTCTATTGAATACAATATTACGTTTGTAATAGAATTTTTAAATCCTACCCACAATATAATATGGATAATCAAAACATTATTATTATTATTATTATTATTAAATATGAAATATAAACTATATATTCTTTGGTTCTATATTAGCTATAAAACACATGCAACAACCATATGTTAAGCGTAGAAAAATAATTATATGAATATTTTTAACTATTTAAAATCTATTGGTTATATATATAAATACAAGTGTTTTATGAATAAAATAATACTACGGAGTACTAGAGATCTCTACATTGAGCTTATATTAATTATTATTAAAAAAAAATAAAGACTGATATCTTATCATTTAATATTAATATGATATGACTTCAAATTTTAATTATTATTCACTAAATTTAATATTTAACAATTTAGGACTACTATATTTATAATTTTAAATAATCAATCTGCCACATAAACGAGCTCATAATATATGTGTTATTATTCAATACTAATATTTTTGATACAAATGTTATTAATAATAAACATTTTTTCATTGTAATTGTATCATACTTTTGATAAATATCAATACTAACGTTATCGAATACTAAGTTATAATACCAACCTATCATGCACGAGCTCACGTTAGTAATTAATATTAATGCTTTCGATACAAATATTATTAATAAATCAATATTAACATTATCGAATACGAGTTATTAATTTATATAACTACCGTGCAACGCACGGGCTCATAAAACTATAATTATATATATCATATCATATTATTATACATCTATATAACAACAAAAGGCCTGTAATGTCGTTTTATGTTTTAATTTGGTGATGAGAAATTGTCGTTCCAATTTAGGCCCCGCGTTTATGTTTTTTGCTTTCAGTACAGTAACAAAAAACAGTCCTCAAATCAATCGTCCTCTTTCCCCTCTCACTCTCTCTTCAAAAGTGAAATACCCCGAATGTTATTCACGGTGGATTATGTCTTTGATGCGGCTATATTAGGCGACGCCACTACCACCGATGAATCCTCAAATCAGTCATACTAAAAGTAATCTGGTATATAATTTTGTTTAATCTCAACCCGTTTATGTGTTGTGTTTTTGAATTATAAATTATAAATGATTTGCAAAACAAAGTGTGAAGTATGATTATAAATGGTACCCTACATATCACTTTTTGTATCACTTAGTCAAACCAAATTATAAGTCCAAAGCTAATTTATGTTTTGATATGAGCTTTCATTTATCTTAAATATGTTTCCTATTCTTATATTATAGCTCATGAATGATACAAGGTAGTATTTAAAGATTATTGTACTTTCCATTTTACGTTGAGCAATATACAGAGAAAATTGTTCCAAGTTTATGTGTTACTTTTGTTTTTCATTTTCTTCCTGTAATTCATTTCATATTATTAGAGAGTGAATTAAGGGCCTGTTCCAACAGCATCTGGTGCATGTAGTCGCTATGGCTGCTTTCGATTCGTTTATTCTTTGGTGCTAATTTGTTTCTTAAACGCGATTTCTAGGTTTAGATGAACTAATTACTTATTATTTACACGGTTTGAAGATTTTTTTTTTTCGTATTATTTATCAACTGGAATTCGTATGTTTGTTTTTCTTTGATGTGCTAATTTCTATACTAAAGTTGAAAGATGATTAATTTGTTAGTTAATTTATGTTGAATTGGAATTAACTGAGTATTGACTAATAATGTCCAACATTTGGTCGTGCTTTTTGGGAAATAAACTGCCTTATTTGTGCAAAATTAACAACTGAGTATTGACTAATAAATTACAGCATTTGTGCAGAATTACAGCATTGGCTCCTATTGATTCATTTGTTGTTTGGTGCCTCAGGTCACAAACGTTGTTTGGGAAGTAAAATATTGTTAGTAAATTATGTTCCTTTTGTCTGTTAGGTTTTACTGAATCGGGTTTTTGGATTACAAGGACTTTCGTTGGCTTTTTTGGAGATATAACGGTTTAAAGTTTACATTAAGTTGGCTACATGTTTTCTTATTGATGTCTTCTTTCTTAATTGTTGATAGTCATTCCTCGATTCTCAGCAATAAAAATATTATTCGGCTGTATGTGTTTGTACTTACCAAATGTACTTTTCCATGGATTGGGTCGGAAATTTTGCAAGACCAGATCTAATATTACGCCCAATTTTCATATGGGGTTCCTTTATTATTTAGGATTCAGATGCTTCAATTCATTAAAGAGCTCATGAACTTGTATACCTTCTGGTGAATGAGAACAACGTGAAACCTTTGACCACTGAGTTAATCGATTATCTGCAAGTAAGTGATCAAGACTTTCAGGGAGATCTTACTGCAAAAATATGCTCAATGGTGGAAAAGTAAGTTCATCGTTTCTTTTCATACCTGTGTTATTTATGTAAAACCTTTAACAGGCTTTATCATTTCAGCTCATCATCTATGCACTAAAATTTCTTCTTTGGTGTTTTTAGGCTTTCGCCGGACAAAATTTGGTACATTGATCAGATGCTCAAAGTTCTTGATGTTGATGGTATGTTCTTTTTTTACATTTTTTGTTTTATAAAACTGTTATAGATTAGGCAGCATGTATATTGCACTGTCGTTTTTAGTGTAATGAATGGTGTTTCTTTTTGTGTTTTATATATTGTTTATTAATTTATTAATCCATTGTAGGAGTCACAAAGTTATATCGTGATCTGGGTGATTGTGACCGTGTATGTGGTCACTATCTTGCTACATTTTGGTTTGATGAGCGGGTTAAAGCGTAATCTAACGACAATCGTTCACGTTATCACGTGTTGTGGAGATGGGCGTACAGATGGATTTAACACAAGGTACATCATCTTAACAATAACAAACATCAATTTCCTTACAAAAAAAATACTCCAACAGAAATAATCACATTTTACATAGGATGCATCCAGAGCGTTAGTTTGATCAAACCCGCCGGGAACAAGACCAAGAGGATAATCAACCTTATCGATCTCAGGTAAATAAACTATATACTATAAATATTGTACTGCCTATGACATGACATTGAGAACCATTTATAACGCCTATAACGTATCTATCAACCTCTTTGTTAGACATCTTTTGTCTAATACTAGACACCTTTTGTTATAAACTGTAGGCACATCAAAGAGAAACAAGATGCATCAATCTCTTGTGTAGGACTACTCGGCTTTTTTAATGAACTATATAGGCAAAACGTGATAATTATGTAGCTATATTTTGTAAGGAACAACTTTTGTAGGATTACCCAGCTGCTACAACTCATGTAAGGAACAACTGCAACTATTGTATAAACCGAATAATGTATGAAAGCTGCAATGTAAGAAGTAACTATTCTGGATGCACCAAAAAAAACAGCGCAGCGAAGCGCGCAACAGACCCATTTCTAGTTTAGTATAAGGGACTAAAGGTATAAATTAGTCACACATAAAGTTTATTGCGTTAGTTTCGGTTTGAGTTTTAACTCAAAGGGGTCAAATAACAAGGGTTTATTTTGAGTTGGTGGGATCTAATTAAAATTTCATCCCAGTTGGAGGCAGGGGCACAGCTAAAAATTTTAATTAAGGAGAGCAAAACACGAATAGCACCGGTGGCGGAACTACGATTTTTTTCACCGGGAGAAAAAAAAAAATTAAAACCGTAGCAATTTTTTTGAACAAAATATGGAGGTTTGGGGGGGAAAAATTAGGTTTTTAGGCAAATTATGAAGGTTTTTAGGCAAAAGTTAAAGGTTTTGAGCAAAATTAGAAGGTTTTTGGGCAAAATATGTAGGTTTTAAGGGGAAAAAATCCACTGGGAGTAAAGTCGAAACACCCAAAATTTTACACTAAAAAAAAAATCCACTCGGGGAGGGCGCCCCTGCCCCCAAGTAGTATCGCCACTGAATAGCACGCGAAGCACATGTGAAACGGGAAACTATACTACAATTTAAAAAATTAAAGTGCTACTCTTTTTGTTGCTAATGACTTATTTTGTGTCAGAAATTTGTGAGCCTCAAACAAACAAGACATGATAACACTAGCTATCAGTCTATCACCGACTAATAAACGGACTTAACAGAAGTAAACACACGAAACAACATAATAAATGCAAGAAAACGTAAACGATACATGAATATAGCGTAGCTATAATGTTATATTTAAAAACTTTACCTGCAGGTACGAGTAGGATAAAATTCTATACTTGGTGAGTCGCTATGGTCATGGATATATTAGATCCGCAACATTGTTCAAGTTGGATTACATCTTATTTGGTTATAAAAAACGTAAGTTCATATAAAACTCTATACATGATGAAACACATTATTTGTACATACAAAGTTCCAATGCTACATCAACAAAAGATCACAGATAAAAAAGCCAAGTACTTTTCTCCACCAAATCTTCAAGTACAACCGATCGAGGACTAACCATTGGCGGTCCCTTTTCGCGACGTTCGAGCTCATTCAATTTGAAAGTAATCAATCTATCCCAATTCCCACCTTCAAATAACACCCCTGCCTTCCCATCAGTAATCCTCTGCACAATCCCACAGTACATATGATAAGGACTATTTGGATTCTTAACAATTGTAATCATTCCAGTCATTAATAATGGTAATTCGGGCGCTTTTGGTTTACGAACCAACTTCTGATCAAAACCAGCTGTTGTTGTTGATGATGATTTTGGTGGTGACTTCTTAGGAGGTGGGTTCTTTTCAATGAACTCTTTTAGACCCTTTTCGCCACCCGGGAAGCCACCGGTTAAGCCTAGTAACTCTTTATTGAATCCATTTTCGGGTACATTTATTGAAACATCATCATTTTCTTGATCATTGGTCGAGACCCAAATGTGTTTGGGTCAAAACAAGACATTGGTTGAACAGGTCTGAAAATTCAAACGAGCAGAACGGATCAGGTCCAAACGGGTTGGGTCGGGTCAAGACTCATTTTTTCTTGAAAAAATGATTTTTAAATAAAATAAAATAAAATTTTTCCCATTTTTTCTTTTTTATATTTTTTTATTACTTCTATAAACAAATTTTAAATATTAATTTTATTTAAGTTTCTTATTTTTTAACTTTTTCACATTGAAATGGGTTTCAACGGGTCTAGATGGACCTTCTATATTAATGGACTAAAGATGGGTCCACATTGGACCCCTTTGTTTTTTCGAGACCCTATGCACCCAAATGGTTGACCAAATAGTTGACCCAACGGACCCAGTTTTTGGTGTATGGGTCTTAATTGCCATGTATAAGTATGTTCAAAAAAACTAAGTAGCATCAAGAGAATGGGTTGGAAATAGACTAAATTTGTATTCCTAACGCACAATGCCTACGAAATCATTTTACTACAATTATCTTTTGAAATCATATTCGACATGCTAATTATATATAGAACTGTTGAACATTCCAAAAAAAGAGTCTTTCTGATCAACTAAACACATTCTGTCACGAACATAAATTAATCACTATAATTTAACCACAACCACCCAAGTTACTCATTTTGTGACCTCTAGCTTAATTTAGTGGTATATAAAAGAAAACATGGTGCTTAAGCGTACATCACGTAAGTTCATATTAGCTTATAAAAAATAGGGTAAATGGGCTGGCAAAAAGTGTTTGTGGTCAACCCAGCCTAATAACAAGTAGTAATCAATTACCCATTTGACACTTTACCCAACCCACTTTGTCACCTCTACAAAAAACTCATGTGATATTTTATAACATAAGTATAAATAAATATTCTATACCTTAGCTCCACCTCAAACTTGTAAGTTCTGTTACAAACAAAGAGTGGTTGCTGACATGTCATGAGGTGGAATGTTACAAGCAGTACTAATAGTTTCTAAACTGGTTTTTAGAGCTTCTTCGTTAAACATTACATCACGCATCTTGTTATTCAAATCTTCCCGAGCTTCAGGATCACGGTATGCACGTTCAGCCTTTTTTCTCTTGGCCTATGGTACCATAAACCAAATAAAAAATAATAATTAAACATCACAATATTGTCAATAATATTGTGTGGTTTAAATGATTACACAAATAAACAAAGGTAACATTAAAGGGGGCGTTTGGCATTGAGTTTAAAAGGTGATATTCGATCATAACAAAATTGCATACCGTTCGTTCAGACTTCTTAGTTGAGAAGTTATATTTCAACTGCATATCTTCCACTGTCGCTTCGACTTTCGAAGTTTCATCTATAACATTATCTTCATCTCCAAACCTTGGTTCCATTCTAAATATCTATTCATACAAAAAATAATTTCCAAATTATTCATAAACAGTTTTTATAGATACAGAAAACACCTAAACATATACATTTATTTATACACTCAAAAATATATTCACATTCACATTAATCATAAATACAAGTATATCTATATGTGTATACACATCTATAATCTATCTATAATACTATAAAACTATGCAAATTATGAATTACAATACCTTGTTAGCTTCAATTTGAACAATCTTCAAAGTTTGAGTTTGCTTATCAAAAACACCGAGAGCATAAGAACACACCTGCTGTGCCGCCGCCTGGCCGGAATGATTAGTTCCGACGAAATTATCATGAGAAGACTGATTGGGGCTAACAACAAGCTGTAACCTATTGCTACGTTTCACATGTTTCAAAACCCTAACCCTAGGTTCTTCCGTCCGTTTTCGTTTAATCGGATCATATCCAGATAGAAAGTATCCGATTAAAGGTAACGATTTATCAGAAATTGAGCTGACTGTTTCAATTTTGACTTCCATTTTCTCCTCTGCTTCACGAATTCTTTTAGTTTTATGCTTCTTTTTTGAATGTTGTTGCTTTGAGGTTGGTGATGATTGGAGCTGTACGGCGTCGTTTTGATCCATTGAATATGGAGCGTATGCGGGCTCCTTGCCGGAATATGTTAGGGTTTATCGAAAGAGTGCGGCACATAGGCGGCCGAGAGTGAATATAAACCGGCTTAATTAATTACGCCAATAGTCCTTAAGTTTACAAGTAATTTCACCATAAGACTTAAAGTTTTCTTTTTTCATGATTTTGAGTCGGTTTTAATTTCGTCCCCAATTCTAACATCCGTTACATCATCTTCGTTAGGTCCTTATCACATGCTTACCAACCGAGGCTAGATTAGTCTTTTTGTGTTCATGTCTAATATAACATACTATGAAGCGTATACAGGTTAATCTCAACTGCACTTTTCAGTCATCCCTTAATAAAACCCTAGTCCCCAAAATTCAATCGCCCTTCCCAAACCCTAGTTCCCAAGTATGTCGAGGTTAACGACATACTTAACGACGTTAACGACGCAGAAAAACAATGGATTTATCAAAAGTAAACACACGGAAACAAGATAATAAAAGAAAAACAACGTTAACGACGCAGGAATATAGTGGGCCTATAAAGCTATATTAAAAAACGTTACCCACGGGTACGAGGAGGATAAAATTTTATACCCGCTGACAAGTCGCGAGTGAGTCTATGAATATATTAGTGGGTCGTGAATATATTAGATCCTCAACATTGGCCAAGTTGGTTTACATCTTATTTGGTTACCAAAAACATAAGATTCTGATATATTGGCCAAGCAAGTTGGATTACATCTTATTTGGTTATCAAAAACATAAGTTTATATAAAACTCTATACATGATGGAAACACACATTATTTGTACATACAGAGTTCCAATGCTACATAAACAAAAGATCACAGATCAAGAAGCTAATTAGTACTTTTCTCCACCAGATCTTCAAGCACAACCGATCGAGGACTAACCATTGGCGGGCCCTTTTCGCGACGTTCGAGCTCATTCAATTTAAAAGTAATCAATCTATCCCAATTACCACCTTCAAATAACACCCCTGCCTTCCCATCAGTAATCCTCTGCACAATCCCACAATACATATGATAAGGACTATTTGGATTCTTAACTATTGCAATCATTCCAGGCATTAATAATGGTAATTCGGGCGCTTTTGGTTTACGAACCAACTTCTGATCAAAACCAGCTGTTGTTGATGATGATGATTTTGGTGGTGACTTTTTAGGAGGTGGGTTCTTTTCAATGAAATCCTGTAGACCTTTTTCGCCACCCGGGAAGCCACCGGTTAGGCCTAGTAACTCTTTATCGAATCCATTTTCGGGTAAATTTATTGTAACATCAACATTTTCTTGATCATTGGTGGTGTTAGTTTGTTCTTGTGGTTGTGGTGGTGGTGGTGGTGATTTTTTGAGTTCTTCTTGAAGGCCTTCTTCGCCTAATAAGCCTCTACCACCCAAGATTTCATAAAGATTGAATTTTGCACGTGGGATTATGATTTGATGTGATGATTGTTTTGGTGTAGGGAAAAAAGATGATGATTTGTGGATGAAATTGGTGTGACCAAGAAAATGGGATTTGTGAAGTTGAAAAGTTGGGAGATTGAACGAAGTTGCCATTTGAGAGTATGTGAAAAAAAGATAGGAAGTCAGATCAAAGAGGTGGAGACTGAAATGCCTTCTTCATCTTTTCAATGGCTAACAGCCACAAGTTGTGATTCCTATATCTTCTTTTATGTGGATTTTAGTAAACAAAATATTTTAATTTAAATTTGTTGAAGGAAAAAAAATGTCAAATACTCCGTAATAATATAATTATTACTCGACGCATAGACCTTTGTTTAAATCATGACTCAGAGCGACATATTGTCATTTTTAGTCTTTGATCATGTGTAAAATTTATGGAAAGGCTCGAGGAAAAAGGAATATTTTTTACTTTTAAATAATTGTACTTATTGTTATTATTATTATTTGTATTAAAGTAATATACTAGTAACTGGAAAAATACCAGCTCGCGCGATGCGATGGGGTTTTTTGAATTACGTATTCATATTTAATATAGCGTTATGTATTTACGGATTTAAGAACGCCTTGCTACATGCAAGGTTGGAGAATTCGGATCTCGGGGAGATCTCGTTTGGACTTTTTAGGGAGATCTCGGCATCTCGGAATAATCTCGGGGAGATCTCGGACGTTAACTTACGTTGACTTTATAGTTTTTTTAATAAAAATATACATAAAAACATAAATATATGTATATTTATATGCGTTTTTACTATGAGCGAAAAAATCTTAGAAATTACGAATTTTACAAGAAAATCTTACAAATTAGCAAGAAAATTCGAGAAATCATGGCTTTGACTAAGTTTGATCTCGTTGACCGTGAAATCTCGGAAGATGAACATCTCGTCTCGGTTGCCTTCTAAAAACGAGATCTCGGGAGATTTACAACACTGGCTACATGTATGTTTAGAAAGACCTGGTTAGTACATAGTATATGTAATGGACTTCGCGTTTTTAACGTCAGAAAAATCACATGAATAAGGGAACAGAACCATCGATATGAGGTGGTTAATTTAGGTTGTTTATTATACGTGTACGTATATGTGAAAAATATCCCGAAATATTTAGCGTATTATAAAAGCAGTCTGTTTCGCGTATAGCTAGTTGTGTTGTGTTCGTAAAATTATTTCGAGTTGAACGGTGAAGTCGGTAAAATTTAATTCGTGGCGAGCGGGATGATATGGGCCGTTGAAAATTCGGGTGGTTTTTGTTTAAGTTAATTTAATAATAAAACGAATTTACGATGTGAAAAAATTACGCCGTTGGTACATGTGGTTTGTTCACATTTTTATCATAACACCTAAACTTATTTTTTTGCGTAGTTGGTACCTCACTTTTGCTTAACTATCGTGGTTAGTTGTAACACCCCGTTTTTCAGTTACGCGTTATTTCGAACGTCATTCGAAATACGAGGCATGTAAGCGTATATTTGGATCCCAAATAAAGTTGGAGTTGAGGTTCTAAAACCTTACCATTGGATAGTAAAATCTCATTACGTTTCCAACGATATTTGATTCGTCGAAAACGGAGTTACGGTTTGAAAGTTATGACCAAAACAAGTTTCAGTTTCAGACTCAGTTCATTGGGACGCCGTCCAACCTTTTTGGACGCCGTCCAACTGACCTGACGGGCCAGCAGCTTTATTTTACTCAAATAAAAAGGGGTACTTTGGTCTTTTCACTTGTGGACTGATTGGTGGCTTTAATATCAGTTTTAGATCCACTTTTGGATCATTTTCACATCCACAACTCTCTCATCACATCTTAGAGAGAGAGATATGAGAGTTCTAGAGAGAGGAAGCTTCAAATGGTGATGAAGGTGGTGATTTTTGCCCAAATTGGAGTGGTTCTTGGTGCTTGTTGGTGTTTCTAGCTACTAGATCTCGTTTTGGTGCTTGAGGTAAACCCTAATCCAAATTGTAGTGTTTGATTCTTGTTTGAGTTAGGATTTGTGTTAGTTAAGAGTTATAAACCCTTTTATTGTGAAATTTGAGGGTTTTGGGTAAGATTCATGTAAGTAAGCCTAAATGGGTGACTTAGGGTTTTGATTGATGAAATTGTAAGTTTGGATCTTGCATGTGTTGGTTAAACCTTAGAACACTTGTGAACTAGTGATTTTGGTTTGTGTTGACTTGATTTTGGGGTGTAAACCCTAATATGGGTCAAAATGGGTTTTATGTTGAAATGAGTTAAGTGTTCTTGATTTTTAGTGTCAAATGATGATTTTGATATACAATTACTAGTTGTTAGTCATTGTAGGTACCTTGGGTGTAATTTGACAAGTCAAGTGAGTTAAACTTAATTTTGGATTAATTGGATGATAAACACTTTTGTTAAGTGTTAAAAGGCGTTTGAAATAATTACTACCTAAGTAGTAATTTAGTGTTAAGACCTAGGTGAGTTTAAATGGCGTCAAGTATAACTTAGGTTAAATTGTACTTGTTTGAATGGGTCGAAATTACCACCCGTAGTGGTAATTGGTGAAGTCCACTTTAGTTGTCTAAATGGGCAGTTTGTGGAGGTAGGTATAAACCCTTGGTTAAGGGTGTTGGAGTCGAGTTCTCTTTTAGAGAATGGCTATTTATTTGTGTATATTGTACCTATGTGTGATATAGGTGGTTACTTGCTCGGATTTGAGGACGAAGATCATGTTGTACATGACTTGTGCGGGCATTCCAAAGTGAGTGGAATAAGTATACATGTATGTATATAATGTATTTATTTGTAGGGACGGATATGTGTTGTCCTAGTTAGTGATATATGTTGTTGTACACTAACGGTTTCTAAGAACGGATATGTGTTGTCCGAGTTAGTGATATATGTTGTTGTACACTAACGACTTTTATGAACGGATATGTGTTGTCCTAGTTAGTGATATATGTCGTTGTACACTAACGGTTTTATGAACGGATATGTGTTGTCGTTCCGCCAAGGGTTAGTGATATATGTTGTTGTACGCTAATGGTTGTTATGAACACCGATGGAAAATTCAAGTACCATTCCTTTGTACGATTGGTTAACCATGGTTGTGTGAATTTTGTATTAGTATATTTAATTGTGAACTGTATGCTATTGGTGTTGCTAGCTTGTTGTGAATTGCGGATATTGGTTTATGCATGATGTTTGCATAGTTGTTGAATTGCTAGCTTGTATGCAGTATTGTGTAAGTGATTGCAAGTAAGTAGATTATATATGTATATGTATAATTATTGCATTCACTAAGCGTTAGCTTACCCCTCTCGTTGTTTACCTTTTTACAGATATTGTGATTGTGAATCTAGCTAGTTGTTAGACTAGATGCGTAAGAGCGCTTGGGCTCGACGGGGTAGCTTTCGGATATGGATGTGGATTGGGGATTTGGTAGTCCCCGGGATTATGCTCTTAGTATTGGGTTGAGTTATTGAGTCTCAACCCGTATATTGTGATGTAAAACTTGATTTGGATGTTACAAAGCGTTTGGGTGTGAATTTGAAGTGTTAAAACATGTTTTGAATGAAATGGGACTGATCAGGTGTGTTGGACGCCGTCCAACCTTCTTGGACGCCGTCCAGTATAACGTGGGTTGGGATTTTCTGGCATAGAACATTTTAGTTCAATTGGACGCCGTCCAATGTTTGGGACGCCGTCCTGTCTTTTGTAACTGGACGCCGTCCAGATTCTGGACGCCGTCCAGATGGTCTGGTATGTATATAATAATAATAATAATAATAATAAATATGTAGTGTTTTTGGTAAAACGAGGTTGGGTCGTTACATTAGCACCCCAACCTAACTCCAATTAAAATTTAAGGGTTAACCCCTTACATGTATTATGCATGTGATGGCAAATTCGTCTGTTTCTATTATTTTTGTTATGATGAACAAACCATTGAAGAACTTAATGCTAAAAGAATAAAAAAAATAACATAGATCGTAGCCCCAAATAGTTACTAGTACAACGCATATAACTAATAGTTACTAACGAGGGAAAAAGTTCGCACTTCGCTGCGGGGTGAGTTCAGTAGGTTAACGGTTGATAGATTTGGTTGATTAACGGTCGGTGATTTTGGTCGATTAATTTAACGTTTAATAAGTAAATAAATAAAAAAAGAAGTCAAAAATAGTATTAAACTATGAATATAATATAAAAAATGAAAAATACAAAGTATATATATCTAGCTTACAAATAAAAAGTACGGAGATCTTGTATTTCAAGATAAAGATTTGAATTCTAGCTTACAAATAAATTGGGGTCAGCAAATTTGGAAAGTAAAAGTAGCTTGTATATATTGCTTAAATCTGGAAAGTAAAAGTACCTTGTATATTGATTAACGAAATTAGGCAAATTGTAGGCAAAAAAAATTACCACGGTGCAACGATTCGAACTCTGGTCCCATGTAAAAGTTAAATAGGGTCCAACCACCCAGACTAGCAAGCTATCTAAATTATTTCCGTAATAATAAAATTTAGAATCGTGAAAGAGGTGAACAACAACAAAAAAATTTTAATTTAGAAAGAGGGAAAAGACGTTTGTACCCCGTGAACAGTTTTAAGCTCATCATAATTAGTATGTTAGTTATAATTATAATTATAATTAAGATGCAATTTAATAATATCCATTTAACAAAAATAACATAGATCGTAACCCCAAATAACATAAAAGAAACATTTACTGCAATTAAAACAAAAGATATAAAATTCACAAAAATACAAAGTGACCTTATTTTTCATAAAAGAATAACTAAGATCTCGTAATCAATTCTTGAGTGTTGTGTTGTACAAGAAATTAAAATATATCCATATGTACCCCATAAACAGCTCTGGACTTTAGCCAATTGAGCAATTTTTTCGAGTTGATTGGGTCTCTATCTACAATAAGGGCAGATAAAGGTAACAGATTGGTCACCTCCTCATTCTCTTATAAAAAGATCTGTTATGGGGCTTGTACGAATTCTTTATTAAAGTTATAAGGTTTCGTAGCTCTCACACTCATTTTCTTGTTTGCGAACCCAACGAGATGATGGTTGGGTGGTATTTAAGGTAAGTCGTCTTAGGTTGCGGGTGCTTCGATTTGATGGTGGATCATTTTAGTTTAGGTTTGTGAAATTTGATTGTCTGAATATGAGAATAAAATTTGGGTAGGAAGGTTGACAGTTATGGTGACTCAAATTGAAAAATTTGTAATTTAAAGAATTAAAAAGATTGTTAATTAATTATGAAAAGGAAACGAAAGTTAATGGTGTATAGGGGTGGGAGTTGGGTGGTTAGAGGAGATGGGTGGTTTTTAGTGGTGGGGTGAGAAATTTATTTTTATTTGTGTTGGTATTGTTAAAAAAATGGTGAAATAAGTGGGAAGATAAAAAACTGAAAGAATCGTTAGTTTTAAAAATACTTTTCAAACTAAAGATGGTGGAAAAGGACGAATTTGCTCTCACATGCATTGCACATGTGAGGGGTTAACCCCTCAATTTTGACTGCAGTTAGGTTTGGGTACTAATCATGATAGGTAAACAAAATTGAGGTACTAACTTGTTGGGAAATTACGGCCTCACTAATTCCCACCACCCAGCCCAACAATAATAGTAAAGAAATAAGAACAATACACAACACAAGATTTAACGTGGAAACTCCAAAACAGGAGAAAAATCACCGGCCCCCAAAGAGAGAAATACACTATATCACAAATTGTTACAATGATATAGACGACTCTCTTAAGCCAACTACACTCTCCAAAATATTTAACTAATACAACTCTCAAACAAGGGTAAGAAAGAAAGAAATAATCAAATACTTAAAGTGTATTGATTGGTGCAATTTGGAAGTGAGGCTTAACACTCCTTTTATAACCAAGTCACCCCTTCCAAGTTCTTCCTCCCACCTATGTGGGATAACATCCATTTTACCAATATAGCTAGCAACCATATTCATCTTCTAACCAAAACTATAACCAACAAATCTCCACCTTTTGGATAGAAGGAGATAACCATGCTTCCACATTGCAAGGATAACCGACGTAGATGCTTCCTTGACGACAACTTCAAGATCCTCATCTTCATGCCGCTGACATTATCTCTAACCCAAGAAATAAAATTTGCATCTTCATCGAATATTGTCAAGACCCGACAATCATTGTCATAACAGACAATCATAACTCTTAACAGAATTATCATACTCCACCATAAAGAGTATAGCACTTAGAATATCGCATTCCAAGCATTTCACCTCGGCACATGTTGTATAACCAGCTGAACAGTTATGGTGCAACTTCCTGTTTGGCTTTCCCTGGAAGTTTCATCAGCTACAACATCAGTTTCCACCACACACCTTGCATCAACGCCAAACCAATGCCCATGTACAATTTGTGGAACCGCTAACGAACATCCCTTTTCATGGTGGCGCGGACACACCATGAGGATGATGTGACTTCAGAAGAATTCGTCACTCTCCGTAACGATGGAGACAATGTTAGCATCTTTGGAGCCATTTGCCGGATTAGCTCCACCTGGACAATTAACCCTTACATGCCCAGTCTTCCCGCACTTCCAGCATACCAGAGTTTCTCTTTCGCCTATCCGAACACAACACTATCGTATCTCCTGATGAAGAGACCCCGTTACCTTCCAGTCTTTTCTCCTCGGATAGGAGCTTGCTAGTAACGTCTTCAAACTTCAGAGTTTCTTTCTCATACATCAAAATAGGTTTCATGTGTTCATAAGACGATGACAAAGATAATATCAACCTCAAAGCTTTATCTTCATCATCCACTTTAACTCCAATAGCTTCAAGTTCTGAAACAATACCATTAAGAATACTTAGATGATCTGAAATCTTTGAACCCCCATCCATACGCAGAGTATGAAATTGTTCTTTAAGACACAACCGATTTGAGATGCCCTTGCCCTGGTACAACTGCTCTGGTTTAACCCAAAGCTCCTTTGCCGTTGATAACCCGTGCACATTCGCAAGCACGTTCTTTGCAAGACACAAACGAATCGCACTTGCTGCCCTCAAATCCATATCATCCCATTCTTCTTCATCGAACTTACTGCTAGAATCACTGCCAGGAACAAGGGTGGGTTTACCCTTCAAAGCCTTGTGTAAACCAGACTGAATCAACACATCCTTGACTTGAACCTGCCATAAGCCAAAATTGATCCTCCCATCAAATTTCTCAACATCAAACCTCATTGGACTGAACTTCGACATCGTATCCGTATCCTATAAACAACACTTTCTCTGATTTTGCTCACGTTTCGAATAGCCAAAAGATGTAGCAGGTAGCCAGGACCCTTTAAATCGGAAATCCACAACTAGGCCACTAACAAATCCAACTATTACTACGAATCAGAAAAAATATTGTCTAACCAGATACCCTATACGATCAATAGAACTCGTTTCTGATGTGGACGATCCACTCCCGTGGCAACCACAGAGCATACTCCGACTCCTATAACCGAGACCCCCGTCAAACCTGGCTCTGATACCAGTTGTTGGGAAATTACGGCCTCACTAATTCCCACCACTCAGCCCAACAATAATAGTAAAGAAATAAGAACAATACACAACACAAGATTTAACGTGGAAACTCCAAAACAGGAGAAAAACCACCGGCCCCCAAAGAGAGAAATACACTATATCACAAATTGTTACAATGATATAGACGACTCTCTTAAGCCAACTACACTCTCCAAAATATTTAACTAATACAACTCTCAAACAAGGGTAAGAAAGAAAGAAATAATCAAATACTTAAAGTGTATTGATTGGTGCAATTTGGAAGTGAGGCTTAACACTCCTTTTATAACCAAGTCACCCCTTCCAAGTTCTTCCTCCCACCTATGTGGGATAACATCCATTTTACCAATATAGCTAGCAACCATATTCATCTTCTAACCAAAACTATAACCAACACAACTACGCAAAAAATAACGTTTAGGTGTTATAATGCAAATATGAACAAGCCACAGGTATCAATGGCGTAATTTTTCTTAGGATTTGAGAAGTGAACAAAGTTTTTTTTGGGGGGGGGGGGGGGGGGGGGGGGTAGTAGGTATTTTGTAAGTTGGTAGTGTTGTTTGATGGCTATATTATAATTTTAATTTGCTTTCTGTTGTGCAATTTTATTTGAGGCCTAATATTTTTACCTTTCGATCTTTCCCCGGTTGTTCTTTTAATTAAATTTGGATATCGACAACCTAACAACACATCTATAAAAAGGGATTATCCATTATTTATTAAGAAAAACTATTGTATTTCATCTTATCCTATCTATCCTTATAAACATGAGAATAACTTTTTATCATCTAAAATTTTCTAATAAAGATAGAAATATTGTTATGGTACGTAAAACTCATATAAATGGTATTTATATATTAAATTTAAATTTAATTTGTCAATAATAATTCGAGTTTGGCCAAATAGCTATGCCAAACTATAGAATAAGTGCAATTATTTGAGGCCTAATATTTTTACCTTTCGATCTTTCCCCGGTTGTTCTTTTAATTAAATTTGGATATCGACAACCTAACAACACATCTATAAAAAGGGATTATCCATTATTTATTAAGAAAAACTATTGTATTTCATCTTATCCTATCTATCCTTATAAACATGAGAATAACTTTTTATCATCTAAAATTTTCTAATAAAGATAGAAATATTGTTATGGTACGTAAAACTCATATAAATGGTATTTATATATTAAATTTAAATTTAATTTGTCAATAATAATTCGAGTTTGGCCAAATAGCTATGCCAAACTATAGAATAAGTGCAATTATATCATTTGCAAAGATCGAAACTAAACAACTTTCAACAATAAATTGTGGTGTGGATCATTGTTCTAAATGAGATTCAAATAAAAAGTATTGAGTGAATCTCAATTGATTCGAGAAAGGAAAAGATTGAATGACAACACTGCTTTTTTAATCACAATGTCTATTTATAAACTGCCTCATGTCATGCGAAGTAGGATCAAAATTTAATGTATCGTGTCATGCGATGTAGATCAAAAGTTTGAGCTGTTCCTTTGAGTGTTTATTTAGAATGCGTCGATATATTGACGTCTTAACTGCAGTTTAGAGCCAAAATTTAATTCCAGGCAGGATTTTAAACTCATGAAAATTTGATTCTACCAGTCTCAATTTTATTTTTAATTTTATTTTACTATTTTTTTTAAAATCATTCCTACTTATTGGCCGGAGGTCCACTCGGTAGCAATCTCTTTATCCGTCGAATGGAGAGAGGGGTGATTTTCTCTACTTTTGAGATTGTTTAACTCTATGTGGAGTAATGACTTGTTTTTATTCTCGGACAGAGGAAGGATTGTCTACATCTCACCTCCCTATACACCACTCATGTGGTATTTGATTTTGTTATTGTTGTTGTTGTTGTTGTATACAAGCATGTTTTCTGTTACACTTGATGTACAAATGCGTAACCCAAACCACAAATCTTGAATATCAACATCAATACCACACGAAAACAAAACAATACCTCTGACTTTATTAAACCTTCAACCATAATACAAACGAGTCTTCTTTTACAATAACAAACTACTATGATTACTCACATTTAATCTAATGGAACATTAATTTTAAGTTTAAAATTATGGATTTTCATATATTGGCCCAAACACAAAAGCCTCTATCTTCTGTTATTGTTCGACTCTTTACTTTGCAGAAAAAAATATTGTAATTTGCTTAAAAGACTATATTTTATCATCAATTCAAAAATTTATGACTCAAAAGATTGTATTTTGCCCAAAAAAAAAAAACTTTATATTTACCCCAATTTGTCACACCCCCAAATAGGGCCTGGGGTATTTGTGACTAATTATATCAAATCACAGTTGTACAAACGAGAACGACTCTAAATGAGACGTTTTATTTATTAAATAAACAGCGGAAGCATTATTCAAAGTTTTACATCATAAGAGTGTAAGTAAATGGGAAAATGTCTAAATAAAATGATAAATATGAATGATGGATTCCATGCAAGCAGCAAAGCATATATCAATCATCTAGTGGCAAGTAGCAGCTAGCTCAATCATCATCTGAGAAAAAACATGCTTAAAGTGTCAACCAAAAAGGTTGAGTGAAATTCATAGGTTTATAAATAATATCCAAAGTTTTAGACCACAAGATTTAGTTTAAAGTTGATCAATATAGATATATCAATCTAAAAGTGTTGCTGCAGTTTGTAATATCGCTACTAAACAAGTTTACTCTATGACACCTTGTACTGTCAGTGTCGTGGAATTATTATTATGTAACCAAAGACCAACGGTCGAATGGTTAGAGACGTTACTCTCAATAGGCCTACTCACAATAATTAAGTTTGCATTTAAACGTAGCAATTGACGATATTACGGTAGGGATTTAGCATGAATCAAAGCATGACAGCATAGTTAACAATTTAGTAATTGTGTCTAAGCGTAAAACAGTTATAAAATAAGCATGTGTCTCACCCCAAAAGTTATAAATAGTTAAGTAAACAGTAAAAGTGGGGCTACGAAAATCACCTTAGTAGCACACAAGAGTATTCCACGAAAGAATTGAATGGAAGGACGTGACCGAGATCTCAACCTAGAGATAGCACGTATGATCAGACATTGCCTAACAGACAATAGTATATAGTACTATATTGATAGTAATGGTTCACTAAAGAATTTCCATTTTCGGAAGGTTACTATTTATGAAAAGTTTCCACTTATAGTAATTTTCCAATTTTAGAAAGTTCGGGTTAATCTTTAGCAAGATGTTGTAAAACTTTACTCAAACTTCGTTGCTATCAAATAAGTCAGGAATGACCAGATGTAACCGGGGGCCCAGGATTCTTGACCAGAATCTAAGTCATGGCATTCGACATCCACAAGCTTACCCATAAATGGCAACCTAGACATCATTCACTTACGACCGTGAGTAGCGATGAAGTTCACATGAATTGTACATTATCTTTGATTAACCTTCACTTTAGGTGTATACACACAACGAATTATTAATGTACTTAATAATTATATATGTGATAATATAACCTAAGTATTATTTAATATTTAGTTATTATACCTTAGTATGTCTTATATATATTAAATATAATTACCTTTAAATAAATACCTAAATTACTTCAAAAATAATAGTGTTTTATTAATCGAACATTGTCTAAAAATGTCTAAATAATTTATTAAATATGTAAAAACTATATACATAATTTTTATAGTCTTAGTTAATCATATAGATTAGTAGAAAATTTTAAGAAAATATTTTTGTTATATTTTTATATTTATTTTTGTTTTTACCCTTAATTTATTCACAAAACAAGTTTAATTCTACATATTTACTAAATAAACCCAAACAATTATTTTTATAATTTTTATAAGTTTCTATCAGTCTAATAACCTGTATAAAAAAATTTTAAAAAATATTTTTTAATATTTTATATTTATTTTTAATTTACCTTCTAATTACATAATAATAGAGTTTAATTATATAATAATTACCAATTCAACCCAAGTAATTATTTTTATAATTTTTGAAGATCTATATAATTTTTATAAACTCAGAAAAAAATTATATATATTTTATTTTTGGTTAAAAGTATTTATTACAAATTTTACATTGTTTTTACGCTTAAACACTACATAATTCATATTTAATTATAAATAATATTTCATAAATTATCAAAATTATTTTTATACATCATAATACTTATAATACTAATTATAAAATATAAACATAATTAATTTTGAATTTTACAAAGAATATACAATAAATATAAATATAATCGACAATATTAAAAAAAAATAATAAAAATAGAAAGTACCTCAAATTTTCTTCAATGTTTTGAGAGAACAACTTAAGTTTTTGTTTTTGGCAAGAAAATATGAATGAGGAGCCATGTATTTATAGGTAAAAATGGTTGGTGAAAAGAAAAAAAATTAATAAAATAAAGGTGCCAATTTTGAAAAAATAATAAAAACATGTTAAAAATGTTTTTAATAAGTTTTTGTTTTTGAAAATATTTAGTCAAAATTCATGGGCTCATTATTTAATTTATAAAAAAAATCTTATTTCTTTTTTTTATAAGCTAAAAATATAAATAATGATTAAAATAACTTATAATTTAATTAATAATTATGTTACATATAGTTTTATATATAATACACATTAATATTAATATTAACTAAATTTATTTTATATGATTAGTATAAACTTTAGTTAACAAAACGTGTCGACAAAAAAAAATATTTAATCAACGTCGAATTTAATCATATATTAAGTATGGATAACAACCCTAGGGGAAAATTAGTCAATTCAAGTATGGAAATATGAGGGTTATTATACTACCTACCCGTTAAAGAAATTTCGTCCCGAAATTTGACAGAAATCGTCATGGTTGATAATAAGTATGTTTTCATGACGGGTATGAGTTGGAAAATAGAGTTTTATCACTATTGAGTAATAAAACAATTCGATTACGTGAAGAGTATGAGTGAAGCTATCGTAAAAAAATGAAATGAGGAAAATAAAGATTTGTTTTAACTCTTGACGTAATTAAAGTTGATTTGCGGAATTCAAGGGATTTAAAGAAAATCTTTATAATCTGTATAAGATTTGATTCTCCGATAATTAAGAAAATTAAAATTGCCTTGATTGCTGTGTCTGGAATTTTGCTATAAATTAGCTTCTTCTGTTTCATTATCTTCACCACTTCTGTACTTTCTTTCTCGATTCATACTTTCAAAGATTGTGAAAATGCTCTATCCAGTTCTTATCCTGGATATTTTTTTGACTATCGTTTCTGTCATTCTTCTTTTTCATTTACCCCCAGAGGAATTTGTTTACTTCTACAATTACCTTGGGGTTATAGTGTTTTTAATTCTCTCGTGTCTTTATGTTGCTATACGCATTGATATACATGGTTTGTAATTTCCGTGTTGTTATCGGGCTTTATATTTTCCCTTATATGTTAGAGCTCTATGCTCTTGTTTTTCCTTCCCGACTTCAAGTCAAGCGAATAATGGTCCAGAATTCGTAGGTATGGAGTTTCGAATGATCATAATATACAAAGCAGAAGGAAAGGTAATAGCATGATTTGATTTGTCAAATTACCAGATTTACTAAGGATAGAACTATCAAGAATACATGTTCTTGATATGTTCAGAGATTAAGTAGAATGTAAAAGTCATGTAACATGACAAATGATGATTATAAAGTCTATGAATCATCATCTTCCATTAAAAATTTAGCATGACTTACTGTAATATAATCACGTTGGCCTGACGTCATTATATTATACTAACTCATGCTTCAATTCCCAACACTACTTCAAATCATTCAAAATTTAAACTTGTATGTTACAGAAATATAGAAACTAAAACTGTTTCCTTTATTATGTAACACAGATAGTGCGAAGTGATAAATAATTTCGGACAAGAATAGTTATGAAGGTATCTTTAGAAATATGGAGGATATTTATAACGAAAGATACGATGATATCTTAGAATTTTCTATGATCAAATGATAACGAGGAAAATTCTTCTGTAAGGATTTAGAATGCGTAAGGAGATCTTTTGTGGTTTTCATCAGAAATCGAATCATCTAGATTCTTTGATTACAGGTTTAGTCCTTGTGATTTGTCCACGGTCTCCTTCATGGTTTGCTCAATCCGTTTTTCAGCACCAAATTTTCTATCGAGCGTTCCCAATACCCCATTCTTTATCATCAAACTCCTGGCCATTTAGGTCATCTACAATTTTGCTGTTTCCTCTGCATTTAATGCAGCCATATTTGAATCGTCGATTATCAATCCGAGATGGTTTCAAGAAATTTCATTTTTAGATGATTGAACGTTGATTGTGATCATCAAGATTCAAAGGATGTTTTCAAAAATTTTGAATTTGAAGTGTTTAAGCGTAAGATGCATCCATCAATGGATCTAACGGTTGACGAAGAAATGTTGTGATTTTCAAAAGTAAAGGATGGTAAGTTCGGTGGTTTGATGTGATAATTCATCATAGAATACGAATGAATATAATTCATGAATGTAGTGATCTTTAAGAAGATTACACTTGCTAAAGCTTTACTTAAATTTCGATATGTCAAAATCAGAATATGTAATTGAATTTGTATGAAAATGGTTGTTCTTTAGTGAACGGATACATATGTCTTGTGAATGTAAGTAGTATAGTTAATGACTGTTGGCTCAGAATTGAAGAATGCACGGTGTAACATATCAATGTGAGATATAAATATTTCTCGGGTATTACTGATATTGCTCAAAATAGATATATCATTAGTCGCAATATCAAGTCTTTTTCATTGTTTTTCCATTTGTATTTGTATAGTCTCCTTGTATAATTCATTGTATTGTAGTTAACTTTAGAATCATTGTGTAACTGAAGAACTATGGAAGATATTAAGAAATATGGAAGAAGTATGGAAGATATTTGCAAGAGAAAACGAAACAGTGCCTAAAAGCCCACCAGGACGCCGTCTAGTTATTCGGGACGCCGTCCTGGCCTTTGAATTGGGACGCCGTCTAAGGGAACCGGGACGCCGTCTTGCTCTTTATACCGGGACGCCGTCCTGCCTTTTAGGACGACGTCCCGTAGTAGGTGTACCCGACTTTTCTGCTTTTTACCTAATTTCTCCACTTTAAAGTTTCATTTTTGGGACTGTTTCAAAAAGAGAGACGAACCAGGGAGTACAGAAACAGAATTTTGAGAGGCTTAGGTGACGATTCAAGGTGATCCTTGGAGTAATCCAGGATCACCTAATCCATCATTCCAATCCAAATTCAAGAATCATCAGGATCATCATCCAAGATTGCTTCAAGAGGTCGATTCTTTCAGTTCAATGAATTCTATCTTTATTTCCAGTTTGTTATTGTCTTTAAATATGATTGTTAGCTAGCTCTTTTATGCTTGTCTAGATTAATAACCAAGGTGTTGAATGTAATCTTATTGATTGAATGTATTATGCGTGATAGATTAAAGCTTGAATTAAGAACCATGCTTATTGCTGTTAAAAATCATTTGTATCTAGTTAATTGATATGTTGTTGATAAAGAGAACTCTTGTTGATGTATCATATTGATTTACAATCAACTTGTCTTAGATTGATTGTTTGCTAAACCGGACCAAGGGGGTAAACTAGATTAAAACGGTTAAACAAAATAGGAATGAATTGTGTAGAGCGAACGCAAAGACAATTGTTATTCAAGTCTTTGATCTTGTTGATCAACTAGTCACAAACGAAAAGGTCTAAGTAATAGGGAACCCTCGCTTAGTAATTCTAGTTTGAGTACTTGCTAAAGAGAACTCTTGGCGAATCGATTTAGGTGATTAGCATGCTAATAGTTGTTTGATTACAAATACAAGAACCATAGTGAAAAGGGAACCCTTGATCTTGTTATTGTGTTTGCGTGTTTATCCGAGAGAACTCTTAGTAAACCTATTAGATAACTTACACACATAATTATTCAATCAGGCCTTAATATCAAAACTTACATTCAATATCGAGGGTAAAAAGTCTAGATGAGCATATTCCTTTTATTTGTTATAAAAACTATCTTTCATCTTCATAAACCTAAAATACCAAAAATTATTGTCTTTAAACTTATTCCTTTATTGATTTGCCCATCGTTAAAGGGCAACCCAATATCTTGTACTTGTGTGATTCCTTTTATTTTAGCTTAATCACAATTTAGTTCATACAATCTTAATTTGCACATATAACTGTCCTTGGAACGATACACGGATTTTACCATTATCTATACTACTACACGATCGGGTACACTGCCCGTTAGTGTGTGTAATCTTTAAAACCGGTACTTTCCATACGATAAATTCATATACCACTTTCCGCACATCAAGTTTTTGGCGCCGCTGCCGGGGACAGTTGTGTCAAGATAAGAATTGTTGACTAAGTTGTGATTATTATTTTCTTAGATTTTATCATTTTTTGTAGAATTTTTTTGTTATTATTTTTCTTTCACTGTTTAGTGTCGGTGCTTTTATTCTTTTCTTGTTTTTGTCAGTTGCAGGAAAATGGTTGACCATAGGAATATGACAATGGGTGAGAGAATGAGAGTAGAACGGAGGAAACTAATCGAATTATATTTATCTCCTAGTGTTACCAACGAGGGGTACCAAAAGAAAGAAGAAGATGAAGTTGTGGTTAACATTAAAAACATGTCTATGAAAGAAAGGATGATAGCCGAAGGTTTCTGCCCGTGTTTTTATGGGTCTTGGCAATGTTGCATGAATCCGAACGTTAAACATTCGAGTCCCCTACCCACTATGCAACATGCTACCGATCATTATTCACCGTTGATTCTGTTTCCGGAAAATTCAAATGTGACAGAATCCAGTCTAGCTCCACAACTTGTAACTTCACAATCTATTTTGCAAGACGAACTGGTTGTTGAAAAATGTACTCGTTTAGATCCACTTTCTGAGCTTTTGCAGGATTTCCCGGAGTTACATTCTTACTCTTCTAGTTATATAGATGAGATTGTGTTAAAGGAGGAAAACGGTTTGCTACTCGTTCTCATGGCTAATGGTTATGAACCTACAACTGAAGAATTAAAGGAAGTGAAGCTGGAAATTGAGCCCCGCTCAATAGTTGAGATTCACAGCGGGTCCATGCTTATTCCAGAGGATGTCAAGTTGGGGAATACAATATTTAAAGACCCATTTGACCAAGATCCACCAATAAGAATAAAAGTGTTACTGAAAACCGCACTTAGAGGGGAGTCATGTGTTAACCCTCGGGTTAGGTCATCCTTTTTCGGGAAACTGAAAAAGGATTTATCACATATAATATACACCACCCGAGGTGTAAATGATTGGCTCACTATTTTGATTCGTGGAACTTTTTCCACCGACTTCACGTCTCGTCCGATAAAGTGTGGGGGACTTTAACCCCACTAGGCATTAAATTCTGGGGTCGAGTCGAGTGCATGACGCGTTAATAAAAGTGCACGAGGTTTTTCAAGGTTTTAGTGACACAAGCATTAAAATTCAGCAAGGTACCTATCAACTTTGAAATTGTGTGATGAAGATCAAGGACTGAAGGATGCGCCATCGCTCACCTATATCCCACGATCTCCGGTTTTTGAACATAGGTTTTTCGAACTCCCTTTTCACACTATTGTCCTCTCAAATTTAAATTTTACTGATTTTAAGTAATGAGGGCATTACTTAATCTTAAGTGTGGGGAGATGGTATAAATTCTCGCGGGTATTCAACTTGGCTTATTTTCGTAATTTAATGGGAAATTTTAAAATTTTTGAACTAAAAGTCTTAACGAAAGAGCCAAGTGTGGGGGATTTTACCAATCTTTTCGAATTACTATCACCAAATTTTATTAAGAAAAATGTTTAAAGTACTTTTGGCTTGAAAGGAAAAAGAATAATGTCACTAAACCTAAAGGATGTATCTAGTCCATCCTTGAAGGAAGTAAAGTCTTCCGAATTCTTGTCTTACTTGATATAGCATACTTCCTAAACTATGTCATTTCATACCAATATCATATCACGATATACGGTACAGTGGGAAGGGTAAGTCTTGAACTTTCAAACCCGAAAATAAACTTGGTAGGGTAAATCCAAGTCGCTATCCAGTGCAAGACCGATTACGGTGTATAAGCTGGAGCAGGATCTGTCCCGCGCGATAGCTTAGTCTTCGCAGTTTTAACCCTTGATATTAAATGTACAAAATTGTCATGAAAGACCGATATTTATATCGCGTCAGGGGGCGCCCGGTTAAGAGTTCCATGATACTACAATCATGGGGGCGGATAGCTTGCTAATCGCCGACCGAGACTTCGGTTTTCAGTTACCCTCAACCGGAATTTGAGGTTAAAACCGGAAAACGTGTCTAGTGTAAAAACTAGCATGACATTTTCAAAATCATAAAACGTTTTCTTAAGATCCATTTTTCCCTAAGGATCCAAAATTTTCAATACTTGCAACGAAGTTCGCCTCTCCCGATTAATCCAAATGTGTGCGTGTGTTTCATATATTGTGTGTGTAACTCAATGAGTGTGTGTTCCAATTGTGTAACATATAGCGTGAGTTTTGTGTTCCAAAAGAACGTGTGTGTTTCGTGTGATTAGTGTGGACTTGTGTACTATATTGTGTGAGTGTGATTCCAATAAATGTGTGATCCAATAAATGTGTGTGTGTTTCATATTTTTGTTTTGTATTCGAGTGTTTAAAACAAGACTTGCTTGAGGACAAGCAAGAGATAAGTGTGGGGGATTTTGATATTGCTCAAAATAGATATATCATTAGTCGCAATATCAAGTCTTTTTCATTGTTTTTCCATTTGTATTTGTATAGTCTCCTTGTATAATTCATTGTATTGTAGTTAACTTTAGAATCATTGTGTAACTGAAGAACTATGGAAGATATTAAGAAATATGGAAGAAGTATGGAAGATATTTGCAAGAGAAAACGAAACAGTGCCTAAAAGCCCACCAGGACGCCGTCTAGTTATTCGGGACGCCGTCCTGGCCTTTGAATTGGGACGCCGTCTAAGGGAACCGGGACGCCGTCTTGCTCTTTATACCGGGACACCGTCCTGCCTTTTAGGACGACGTCCCGTAGTAGGTGTACCCGACTTTTCTGCTTTTTACCTAATTTCTCCACTTTAAAGTTTCATTTTTGGGACTGTTTCAAAAAGAGAGACGAACCAGGGAGTACAGAAACAGAATTTTGAGAGGCTTAGGTGACGATTCAAGGTGATCCTTGGAGTAATCCAGGATCACCTAATCCATCATTCCAATCCAAATTCAAGAATCATCAGGATCATCATCCAAGATTGCTTCAAGAGGTCGATTCTTTCAGTTCAATGAATTCTATCTTTATTTCCAGTTTGTTATTGTCTTTAAATATGATTGTTAGCTAGCTCTTTTATGCTTGTCTAGATTAATAACCAAGGTGTTGAATGTAATCTTATTGATTGAATGTATTATGCGTGATAGATTAAAGCTTGAATTAAGAACCATGCTTATTGCTGTTAAAAATCATTTGTCTCTAGTTAATTGATATGTTGTTGATAAAGAGAACTCTTGTTGATGTATCATATTGATTTACAATCAACTTGTCTTAGATTGATTGTTTGCTAAACCGGACCAAGGGGGTAAACTAGATTAAAACGGTTAAACAAAATAGGAATGAATTGTGTAGAGCGAACGCAAAGACAATTGTTATTCAAGTCTTTGATCTTGTTGATCAACTAGTCACAAACGAAAAGGTCTAAGTAATAGGGAACCCTCGCTTAGTAATTCTAGTTTGAGTACTTGCTAAAGAGAACTCTTGGCGAATCGATTTAGGTGATTAGCATGCTAATAGTTGTTTGATTACAAATACAAGAACCATAGTGAAAAGGGAACCCTTGATCTTGTTATTGTGTTTGCGTGTTTATCCGAGAGAACTCTTAGTAAACCTATTAGATAACTTACACACATAATTATTCAATCAGGCCTTAATATCAAAACTTACATTCAATATCGAGGGTAAAAAGTCTAGATGAGCATATTCCTTTTATTTGTTATAAAAACTATCTTTCATCTTCATAAACCTAAAATACCAAAAATTATTGTCTTTAAACTTATTCCTTTATTGATTTGCCCATCGTTAAAGGGCAACCCAATATCTTGTACTTGTGTGATTCCTTTTATTTTAGCTTAATCACAATTTAGTTCATACAATCTTAATTTGCACATATAACTGTCCTTGGAACGATACACGGATTTTACCATTATCTATACTACTACACGATCGGGTACACTGCCCGTTAGTGTGTGTAATCTTTAAAACCGGTACTTTCCATACGATAAATTCATATACCACTTTCCGCACATCAATTACCTACCCGTTAAAATATTTTCACCGTCAACAGTTTGTACAACACAATATTTAATTACAATCTTTATGAAAATATACGTACATATATATTTTCTTTCAGATGTAATCATGGATTTAATGAGTTAATATAATATTAAACTCATTTGATTTACGGTTGAAATGAGAATTAATAATCTCCAAAACCTTAGAGATTTCATAATTGTCGCGAAATATTTCGCTAATGAAGTTATGAATCAATACTTCATCGTTCATTGTTATTGATATATCTCGGTATATGATGTTGGTGCTCGTGGATTTCTTGTGAAATTCACAAGGCACGAATAATGTTTTCTAGAAACTTTTGAGTACATCGAAAATGAAGATATAAAATCAAACATGTATTCAAATAATACACTTGGTTTATTATGAAATGGAATTCATTGAGTTGAAACAAAGATTGTATTTAACAATGATTAAGTCGTTAATGAAGGATGTACATCATAGCATATTAGTGATATGAATTAACCAAGTAGTACATACTAGTTAAGATTCACACGTAATAGCTTAGTACGAAAAGATTTATTATTGTTTCAAACCATATATATATAAAGTATACATATATAATTCTTCAGGAAGAATGAGTCAATACATTTTAACTCATTATTACTAATATTCCTTGGTATCTATGGGCGTATGATGTCGATGTTTGAGGTACCGATTATGATGTTGAGATGTGGGATGCTGATGTTGTTGTTGGTGAAGCTGATGCTGTTGGTGGTGATGCTGATGGTACTGGTGGTGCTGGTTATGCTGCTGGTGCTGCTGCTGGTACTCGTAGGTTTTGCACCATATTTTCTAAAGCCACTACTCGAGCGCGAAGCTCGTTGACTTCTTCTATTATTCTGGGATGATTGGCGGTTCAGACGAGTGGATGAATAAGATATAGAATTCTAGTTATTATATACTCGTGGTGGGATACCCTGGAAATGAGGGTGAAAATAGTGTTCCGAACGGGTTCGCCGGTAAGCGCTTCAGGTTCTTCACCAATAGAACAATTTGGTGGGTGAAAAGGATCACCTTCTTCACTTCTCCATTGATTAAGTAGACTACGAACCCACCCCCAATTCATCCAGAAAAGGTGATGACTAATTGGTTGGTTTATTCCAGTTACGCTACCATTGGAGCTTGAGGAGTTCGAGGAACCAAGTGAAAAATCCATATTATCTGATCGGAATAAGGGTTTTTGTTATGAGATGAGTGTTGAATATTGAATGATATATTTGTCTTCTTGATATACGTATATATAGTAAAAAGATTTCCGTAATTTACGGAGGAAATTTAGGAAAAGTGTTAGACAAAGTCTATTAAGATAGATATGATAAGATATAATAAGATATGATGTGTCTATACTCCAATAACAGCAGTATGACGCGTCGAGATCATAAAATGATAAGTATGTAATCTGATAATCTTTCGATTAAAGACTTTCAATTCATAATGGCTTATTCAGGTTTAGGGGCTTGAGCTATAGGATCCTTTAAATAGGTAATCCAAACCCTTCCATTCTAGAGTTTCGTAGACGCCATCCGTCAAGAAAATTCAATGATAAAAAATAACGAGAAATCAAAGATTTAAAAGTAATGAATATGAGTAGTGATGACATTATAATATCTTTGAGATTCTCGATAACTCAATGACATTTTTCGGTTCGCAAACTGATGCATAAAGGCATAAAGCATATAGGTACGTGATATAACAAGGAGGTTATATACGTTTGAGTATGAATAGTAACAAATATAGGAGTTTCAAAAATCATGGATAACATTTCATGTAATACATATGTAATACACAAAACTATGATAGATGACATAGGAATGTCAAGAACGGTGTCACATTTAAATTTGGTGGCGGAATTGAATAGTACTTAGGAAAGTGAGCAGAGTTCTTAGGTTGACTCGACATTCTAAGATAAGTAAAGTTTCTAAAGTATAGTGTAGCATTTAACAGTTAAAGGCAACAATTAAAGGCACTATAGTCAAGGAAAGTTGTAGTCCTACATTGCTAAGGTACCTAATTGTATAAGGCACACATAAAATGCAATCCTGGTTCTCTACAATAATTCTGCTCTGATACCAATCTGTCACACCCCCAAATAGGGCCTGGGGTATTTGTGACTAATTATATCAAATCACAGTTGTACAAACGAGAACGACTCTAAATGAGACGTTTTATTTATTAAATAAACAGCGGAAGCATTATTCAAAGTTTTACATCATAAGAGTGTAAGTAAATGGGAAAATGTCTAAACAAAATGATAAATATGAATGATGGATTCCATGCAAGCAGCAAAGCATACATCAATCATCTAGTAGCAAGTAGCAGCTAGCTCAATTATCATCTGAGACAAAACATGCTTAAAGTGTCAACCAAAAAGGTTGAGTGAAATTCATAGGTTTATAAATAATATCCAAAGTTTTAGACCACAAGATTTAGTTTAAAGTTGATCAATATAGATATATCAATCTAAAAGTGTTGCTGCAGTTTGTAATATCGCTACTAAACAAGTTTACTCTATGACACCTTGTACTGTCAGTGTCGTGGAATTATTATTATGTAACCAAAGACCAACGGTCGAATGGCTAGAGACGTTACTCTCAATAGGCCTACTCACAATAATTAAGTTTGCATTTAAACGTAGCAATTAACGATATTACGGTAGGGATTTAGCATGAATCAAAGCATGACAGCATAGTTAACAATTTAGTACTTGTGTCTAAGCGTAAAACAGTTATAAAATAAGCATGTGTCTCACCCCAAAAGTTATAAATAGTTAAGTAAACAGTAAAAGTGGGGCTACGAAAATCACCTTAGTAGCACACAAGAGTATTCCACAAAAGAATTGAACGGAAGGACGTGACCGAGATCTCAACCTAGAGATAGCACGTATGATCAGACATTGGCTAACAAACAATAGTATATAGTACTATTTGATAGTAATGGTTCACTAAAGAATTTCCATTTTCGTAAGGTTACTATTTATGAAAAGTTTCCACTTATAGTAATTTTCCAATTTTAGAAAGTTCGGGTTAATCTTTAGCAAGACGTTGTACAACTTTACTCAAACTTCATTGCTATCAAATAAGTCAGGAATGACCAGATGTAACCGGGGCCCCAGGATTCTTGACCAGAATCTAAGTCATGGCATTCGACATCCACAAGCTTACCCATAAATGGCAACCTAGACATCATTCACTTACGACCGTGAGTAGCGATGAAGTTCACATGAATTGTACATTATCTTTGATTAACCTTCACTTTAGGTGTATACACACAACGAATTATTAATGTACTTAATAATTATATATGTGATAATATAACCTAAGTATTATTTAATATTTAGTTATTATACCTTAGTATGTCTTATATATATTAAATATAATTACCTTTAAATAAATACCTAAATTACTTCAAAAATAATAGTGTTTTATTAATCGAACATTGTCTAAAAATGTCTAAATAATTTATTAAATATGTAAAAACTATATACATAATTTTTATAGTCTTAGTTAATCATATAGATTAGTAGAAAATTTTAAGAAAACGTTTTTGTTATATTTTTATATTTATTTTTGTTTTTACCCTTAATTTATTCACAAAACAAGTTTAATTCTACATATTTACTAAATAAACCCAAAAAATTATTTTTATAATTTTTATAAGTTTCTATCAGTCCAATAACCTGTATAAAAAATTTTTAAAATATATTTTTTAAAATTTTATATTTATTTTTAATTTACCTTCTAATTACATAATAATAGAGTTTAATTATATAATAATTACCAATTCAACCCAAGTAATTATTTTTATAATTTTTTCAGATCTATATAAGTTTTATAAACTCAGAAAAAAAATTATATATATTTTATTTTTGGTTAAAAGTATTTATTACAAATTTTACATTGTTTTTACATTTAAACACTACATAATTCATATTTAATTATAAATAATATTTCATAAATTATCAAAATTATTTTTATACATCATAATACTTATAATACTAATTATAACATATAAACATAATTAATTTTGAATTTTACAAAGAATATACAATAAATATAAATATAATCGACAATATTAAAAAAATAATAAAAATAGAAAGTACCTCAAATTTTCTTCAATGTTTTGAGAGAACAACTTAAGTTTTTGTTTTTGGCAAGAAAATATGAATGAGGAGCCATGTATTTATAGGTAAAAATGGTTGGTGAAAAGAAAAAAAATTAATAAAATAAAGGTGCCAATTTTGACAAAATAATAAAAACATGTTAAAAATGTTTTTAATAAGTTTTTGTTTTTGAAAATATTTAGTCAAAATTCATGGGCTCATTATTTAATTTATAAAAAAAATCTTATTTCTTTTTTTTATAAGCTAGAAATATAAATAATGATTAAAATAACTTATCATTTAATTAATAATTATGTTACATATAGTTTTATATATAATACACATTAATATTATTATTAACTAAAGTTATTTTATATAATTAGTATAAACTTTAGTTAACAAAACGTGTCGACAAAAAAAATATTTAATCAACGTCGAATTTAATCATATATTAAGTATGGATAACAACTCTAGGGGAAAATTAGTCAATTCAAGTATGGAAATATGAGGGTTGTTATACAATTCCAATGGCCCGTTACCCACAATGTTGTATTTTTCCCAAAACTTCCATATTTTTTGCAAACCCAAAATCCATGACCTAAAATTTTGTATTTTAATGGAAGACATAAAGAAAAAAAAAACTTTACAATAAATGTAAATGCTTTTAAAATAACTTTCACCCCGATAAAAATTTCTGACTAGGCGATTATGGTGGGAGATTTTCAATCGCCATTTTTGCCCTAATTGAGATCTGAGCTTTTCTCATCTGCAATTAAGCTTTGATTCTGCGTTATTTTCGTTTCTTTTTCATTTGATATCATCTAATTGTAGATCTAATTCGCCTTGTATATCATGTCTCCTAATAAACGTTCTAAACGAAAAATCAAAATTCCTATTAAGTTTACGAATTCCATACATAATTTGAGATCGAAAGAGACAGCGAGTGTTCATAGCTCGGATACGGAGGAGATGGAGTATGTGGATGTTCATGTTAATGCCACAGAGAGTGTAATTCAGGAAAAATGCAATGATCGTCACATTGCAGAAACACTTAACACTAATTGTGCTGAGCAATTTCCTCCGATTGGTTCGAACATCAGATCAAAAATCAATTCTATTGATGAGGAAGGAATGATGTCAAAGGAGAGAGTGAATTCTGTTCCAGAATTAGATCGGTCACCTCAGTCAGGTACACCAAACCTTATGAATTTCTCTTCTGTTAATAAGAATGGGACTTCTGCATCTAAACATGTGATAGATCATGTTATCAATTCAACTAGTCAGGCTTTTAATTCATATGCTAAGGTTGCTGTTAATGATATGGATAGAAAGCTTAGCTATATTCCATTGACTGTTGATGATGATGGTAATGAATATGTGGTTTTTGATGAGGAGTTTGTTTTGGAAGGATGTAGTAAATGGAATACCACTGCATATGGATATGTGATAGGTGGTAACATGTCCTATGGTATGTTACAGTTTAATTTGAGAAAGATGTGGAGTAAATTTGGTATTAAGGATATTATCATGGATCACAATCAAGTTTGTTATTTCAAATTTAAAGATGTGGAAGGTATGAACAGGGTTATTGATCAAGGGCCATGGATTGTGAATGGTAAACCACTGTTTGTTGCTAAGTGGAGTCCTAATCTTAATATTGTGAAGGTGGAACCATCCAAGCTTCCTGTGTGGGTTAAATTGTCCAATATCCCCTCAGAGGCATGGAATACTAAAGGAATAAGTGCTATTGCTAGCAAATTGGGCAAACCTATCATTATGGATAATATGACTGCTTCAATGTGTCATAAAGGTGTTGGCAGGGCTGGATTTGCTAGGGTAATGGTAGAAATTGAAGCAGCTAAGGGTTTTAGTGACCATGTGGATATTCATTATAGAGATAACATGCAGGTTACTAAAGGAGTTAAGACTGTTTTGGTGAATTATGATTGGAAACCAGCCATGTGTTCTCACTGTGCTGTTTTCGGGCACAATCATGATCCTTGCAAAGCTTGACCTAGAACACATGCAGAGGTTGAAGCTAAAGAAAAAGCTGCAGTGCAGAATGATGATGGTTTTAAGATTGTTCAAAACAAAAGGTATAAAGAAAGGATGGAGGGTAAGAAGCCTGATAATTCTAAGAAAATGTATGTTCCTAAAAAAAAATTTACTAGGGTAGAAGTGCCTAAAGATAAGGGTGAAGTTTCTAAAAGTAAGTGGCACCTGAATAATCCAACAAGCAATGCTTTGAAACAAAGCATGAACAAGTATGCAGTTTTGTCTGAAAGTTATGAAGATAGCCTGCTACAGGATAATGATAAGGTGTAGCGACCCGACAAAATTGTCATTTGGCGGCGCCGACTACTTAGGTCCCGTTACGTGGTCATAAGTCTTTAAAATAACGTTTGACCAAAATATGTCGCATTCATTGCAAAAGTAAAGATTGTTCCCTAGTTTACAAGAATTGTTCATCCAAAAGTTACGTTACAAAGTTATAAGTACAAATGAAACCTATGCGACACAATTTAAAAGTAGCCAAAAGATGCTCATTGTATGCATAAATACTCGACATCCAAATCAAGTATCAAAATAATGAGCGGAAGCATGTAACACATATCGTTCAAAGACCTGAGAAAAACATAGAAATCTGTCAACGAAAATGTTGGTGAAATCATAGGTTTAAGTAAGTAAGTGAGTAAATAAGTAGATTGAACCACAAGTTTTGCAACATCGAATTAATAGTTAACCATTCCAAAGTTTGTTTCACGAGCACCCAATTATCAATGCTTAACATTTCTCCCATTGAACCCCATCACTTAGTGCTAGAATATACACTGTTTCTCGAAAATATATTTCATTCGTAAACGGTAGCGAACCGTTTGAATGAGGGTTTGTCAAACCCATATGGATCCATACAACATAAGTTCTCGCTTACACCCGGCAAGTGTAACTAATGATAATCGAATTGAGGATTTTGTTCTAAACTCGTATGTAGAATGTTTGTTTTCCTGTACTTGTGTTCACTTAGTAAAAGAAATGTTTATGTTTTCTCATCCCAAATGTAAGTTCAAAAAGAGTAAAAGTGGGACTATGATCTCACCTTGAGTGCACGAGTAGTAAAGTACTTCAACAAGTAAACGTGTGCAAAGAACAATGCTAATCTTGACCTAAACAATAGGTTGTATCAATAACGGTAAACACGATAGGTCAAAGATGTTCAATTAGTCCTATGGCTCGTTACGACTCGATTATGTAGCATGTGAAATCAAATTATCAAGTGTCATGCAAGATACAAGTATATAAACAAGTTAGGAAGGTTGTATAATCATTTGGTTAAGTTTGACAAAAAGTCAAACTTTGGTCGGTCAAAGTCAACGAAAAAGTCAACACGTTCGGGTCGGGTCCCGAACTATTTTTCTGAGGTTTTTAATCATGTATGAGCATGTTAGAACAAGTTACATGTGAATCGGAGGTCCATAGTGTGCCAAATATTTTTCGTATTTTGACCAAAGAGGTCAGAACCCAAACACGGCTATTGTCGCGCCACGGCCAGGGGTGTCGCGCCGCGACATTAGGCGTGGCCTGGTACCTGGTCAGTTTCAAAAGTTCAAGTCTTGATCCAAAATTCAATTTAGCACAAAACGCAAACCGTAAACACTTAGAATACGCATCTTATATCATTGGAAAACTCTTTTGACAAGGAATACAATTAACTACCTTTCACCAAGCAAAAACATCAATTACAATAACCAAAAACTCGTCAATTGATCAAGAAAGGTTTATTTTCAAAGTTTCAAGTTCGTAAAACGTATTTTATGATTCGGGAATCCAATTTACACATACGATATGCCGTTTCGAAGGTAATTAAGCATACATTGCATCTAAACACTTACTAACAACAATTTATGTCATTCAATGCATCAAATATTCATTTCAAGCTTATCAAACCCTAACCCAAATTCACCAAAAATCACTAATCAAGTTTATGGAGTTTTCTCAAGCAACCTACACATCAAATTGAAGCTAGTGATACTAGGAACACAATTAGAACATGAACTTTTAACATCTAACAACATATGATCATCCAAAATTCAAGAACAACACACCAAAATTCAAGTTCATGCTAGTTATACTAAAACAACGAGATCGAGCATACAAATTACATACACGACATCACAATGAGCCATAGACACTAACTAACACCATTTCAAGTCAAAAACACGAATTTAGAGAAATCTAGAGTTTTAGAAATGTTACCCAAACGAGATGAAGTTGGTACCAAAATGAAGAGGATGAAGAGAGGATCACGAATATGTAATTTATTTTGTTGCTAGCTCCATAAATCGAATTTGGATGATGATTTTGTGTTTGAAGGTTTTGAGAGCATAAAAGGGAAGTAAGAAAAAGAGATAGAGAGAAATGGGAGGTTGGTGGTGGATGGTGGGTTACTAGTTAGCCAAGTTTGCCCGAGTGGCGAGATTAGTCCCTCGCGTTTGTAGTCGGGTGCGGGAATTACCTAAACGGAATATTTTAAAACGCGTATTAACGGAGGATGTTAAAATCCAATAACGGAAAAATATTAAGAATGTTAGCTAACGGAGGATACGAATTTAGTTACGAAGGATATTTTTAAAATAAAAAGACGGGCGTTAAAATAATTTAACGGAAAAATGCGGGGTGTTACATTACCCACACCTTAAAAGAAATTTCGTCCCGAAATTTAGTTGGAAGTAATAGTCGATGTCTCTTCCTTGAGACCTTGCATTGTCAATGCTATGAATAAGTGAAGATACGTCCTTGGGTATTCCCACGAATTTGGACAGTCGGGGTTTTATGTTGTATTAAGGCTTGGTTTTACGATCCACAATTTCAACCGGTCTTTCTACGAAGAGGAGTTGTCATCAATAGTAAGTTTATCTAGAAGGATAGCACGTTCCTGTTCCGCAGGACACGTATCTAAGTTTGTTACATGGAACGTAAGGTAAACGGAAACTTAATTGAGTCGGAGGTTCTAAACGGTAGGAAGCGGTTCCAAGACGCCCCAAGATTTCAAAAGGATCAATATTGCGGATATAAATTTCCTCGATTTCCCGAAACGGATTACACCTTTCCAAGGTGTGGTTTTCAATATTACACGGTTACTGACTTTAAATTTGAGAGATTTTTCATCTAACATTGGTATAAATCCTTTGGCGACCACGGGCCGTCTTGAGCCCTTCTCGGACTTGAACTATATCAAAGGTTGTTTCTTGAATGATTTCGGATCTGATGATTTGCTTGTCACCTACTTCGGTCCAACGAATAGGAGAACAACATTTGTGGTTATATAAAGTTTCGAAAAGTGCGCGTTAACACGCGAGTGGTAACTACTGTTGTAAGAGGGATCAACTAAAGACGACAATACAAGTTTGAAACATGTCTTTCCAAGATGTAAATTGTTCGTTTGCTTAGCTCGTCTGTTTGTGGAAGATACGCAGTACTCACGTCTAAACGTGTTCCGAAGGCTTCTTGTAAACAAGATGTGTAACGAGTATTTTCGATCCGGGATAATTGACAATGATACACCGTGTTGGAATATAATTTCTTAAGATATGCTTGGACAACTTAGTTAGGGTTCGAAAGCGTTTGTTGGAACAGGTTTCTTGTCGGCTACTGAAAAATGTTCGTAAGGGCTAGTCACCCTCGTGGCGAATACTAGTAACACGTGAAGAGTCTCTCTCTCCATTGAGAAATTATATAAAAAGATTTCCGTATACGGAAGTACGAGCGAAAAGATAGGAGTGAAATGAGAACTTAGAATAGGATGAGTTCACATTTTGAGGTAGCCATATCGCGCATCTAGTGGCCAAATGTTGAGACTTGGTGGGAAACGAGATAGTACACGTAGTTGTATAGTTCGGGGTTGAGTAGTAGTTGGCCGTATAACAGAAGCACAAGGACGTTAAGTCAAAGAAGAAAGGGGTATCCTTGGATTGTGTGTTATCTTTGGTCTCAGTAATATCAGACGGTAATAGTGAAATAGCAGAGCTATGTATCGTGGTACGCGATGACGAGAAGATTGATCGGATCCATAAATAAGTATTCAAATTCTCCGTGTAAAATAACGAATTTCAGCTTCCTTGATTTCGAGTCGAGAGGGGTTGCCTTTCAGGCGTTCACGTAGAAGTATTTCTATATTTGAGTTCCATTTTGTGCCACACGAATTTATCTAGTAAGGTTGGTGTGAAAAATCACGTTCAAAGTCCGGACACGGAAAATGTTTAAATTTTTTTTTTAGTACGTTAACGAGGTTAGAGGACGAGCGATACGGGAAAAATCGGAAATTAATCTTTGGTAATAATCGCGAGATCCAAAATTTTACGAATACAAGTCGGAGTCGTGAGGGTTTCTCCAAAATTAATTAATTAATTCAATTTTTTTTTTTTTTGCGAGATCTACTGTAATACCTTGACCACTAACAATATGGTTTAGAATTTGGACTTCGTTTAACCAAAATTCTCACTTGGAGAATTCGGCATAGAGTTGTTCTTTTCTCAAGAGTTCGAGCGTAAGACGGAGACGTTGTTCGTTTTTCCTTTCCGCTTGAATAGCTTATAATTATAAGTACGGTAACGGATTTGTCTAGATAAGTTTGCATACGCGGTTCCGGAGGTCTATGAATACGGGCGGAGCCTTAGATAAACTGAACGGCACTAAAAGAAATTTATAACTATCGTAGCGAGTTCGAAAAGCGGTTTAGGAGACATCTTCTCCCTTAACCCTCAATTGATGATAACCAGAATGAAGGTCAATTTTAGAATATACGAGAGATCCGTGTAACGGTTCAAGAGGTTGTTGATACGGGGAAGAGGATATCGGTTCTTAAACGGAAATTATTTAGTTCACTAAAATCACATATATGTGGGGAAAACATTCCCTTCCTAACATATAGGTTTTGGGCTCCCTAGTTCTATAGATGTCAAATCAAAGTTCGAATTACCTACCCAATAAGTTTGACGTACACTCTCCGATAAATTTGTCGGTACGCAATAGTTTTCCGTTGGTCACTTGAATGGCCTAAGTAATATCTAGGGGGTGGTGGAGTGCAAATAGTAGGCTCTAAAGCCTTGGATACAAAACATTTATCGACATCCGAATCGAATAAACATGAAGTATAGGAGTTGTTAAGAAGAAACGTACCCGTGACTAGTTCATGTCGTCTCGAGCATCCTCGGTGCTAATGTTGGAAGTTAGGCCGCGTGTGTTGGGGTTGGCTTTCTTCGTTGGACATGCATTCCTAAAATGACCCGGTTGGCCACATTCGAAACAAACACCCGGCTTTTGTGTGTTGGGTCCCTTTTGACTGACGGGGGCGGTACTTCCACAATATTTGGCAATATGACCACTTCCCTGGCACCGGTGGCAAATTAGCTTGCCACATTCACCAAAGTGATGCTTGTGGCATTTGTTGCAAAAAGGTCGAGTTCCAGCATAACTTTTCTTGCCGACGGAGGTGAAAAGTTCCTTGGCAAAGTTGTTGCTGTTGTAGTTGCTGGATTGAGAGGCTTCCCATTTTCTTTTGTTGTTACCCGGTTGGTCCTCGGCCGTTGGTGCCGGTGCTTCAATTTCATCCACCGTTTCTATAGATTGGCGAGCCATCGTTAAAGCCTCTTGTAGGTTGGCGGGTTTGGATGACATTACCCTGTGTTGAATGCTCTTCGGAAGGCCATCCATGTAAAGTTCAACTCTTAGGGACTCGAGAGTCATGAGGTTTGGACACATTAAGACTAGTTCAGCAAACCGTTGATTATAAGCTTCGAGGTCATTCCGGACCGTTTGTAAATTTCTTAGCCCCTGTTCGAGCCTTCGAGTTTCGTCGCGCGGAAAGTATTCGGTGATCATTCTTTCTCTTAATTCGGTCCAAGAGAGTGCGTGGGCTTCATCGATACCCACCGATTGTACATACGTGTTCCACCATGAGAAAGCAATACCGGTGAGAGTGAGGGTGGGAAACTTGACCTTATCTTGGTCCCGACAACCGCTTATGTTAAAAACGGCTTCCGTTTGTTCAAACCATCTGGTGAGAGCAACCAGTCCCTCGGTTCCATCGAAAGTGGGAGGTTTGCACCCCATGAAGTTCTTGTAGGAGCACCCCTCGTTTGAATTACCAGCTCCATGATTATTGTTGTTGGAAAAGTGATCGGCCACGGCCGCACCCACGGCGGTGGTTATCATTCGTTGAAGAGCTTGTTCGAGAGTTTCGGAAGGAGTATTGGGTTGACCTTGGTGAGCCATTGTTCCTTCATGACACAAGAATATCATTGATTAGTATTCTCAATAATACTAACCGTGATATAGAATAAAGATAAAGAGAAGTTTTTCCTCGACTCGCCTTAAATTCTTTATGTCATAATGTCAGAACGTTCATATGAGTCACCGTAATATAATCCCGGAAATTATATTACCCTGATTCATATGTGCATTCGACATCATTTCATATAGTCAAGGTGGCGTGTCAATCAAATTAAACAACGTGAGATTAAGAGGAACTAAGAGTAGATATGAGTAGAAGCGTTCGAGTATAAATGCACAAGTAGTCAAGTAATTCCTACTTCAAGTCTATATGCCGGTTGTAGTCTAGACTCACCAATGTACCCTATGACTCGGGGTCGACACCAATGAACTCTAAATCCCTACAACCAACGCTCTGATACCAATTGTAGCGACCCGACAAAATTGTCATTTGGCGGCGCCGACTACTTAGGTCCCGTTACGTGGTCATAAGTCTTTAAAATAACGTTTGACCAAAATATGTCGCATTCATTGCAAAAGTAAAGATTGTTCCCTAGTTTACAAGAATTGTTCATCCAAAAGTTACGTTACAAAGTTATAAGTACAAATGAAACCTATGCGACACAATTTAAAAGTAGCCAAAAGATGCTCATTGTATGCATAAATACTCGACATCCAAAGCAAGTATCAAAATAATGAGCGGAAGCATGTAACACATATCGTTCAAAGACCTGAGAAAAACATAGAAATCTGTCAACGAAAACGTTGGTGAAATCATAGGTTTAAGTAAGTAAGTGAGTAAATAAGTAGATTGAACCACAAGTTTTGCAACATCGAATTAATAGTTAACCATTCCAAAGTTTGTTTCACGAGCACCCAATTATCAATGCTTAACATTTCTCCCATTGAACCCCATCACTTAGTGCTAGAATATACACTGTTTCTCGAAAATATATTTCATTCGTAAACGGTAGCGAACCGTTTGAATGAGGGTTTGTCAAACCCATATGGATCCATACAACATAAGTTCTCGCTTACACCCGGCAAGTGTAACTAATGATAATCGAATTGAGGATTTTGTTCTAAACTCGTATGTAGAATGTTTGTTTTCCTGTACTTGTGTTCACTTAGTAAAAGAAATGTTTATGTTTTCTCATCCCAAATGTAAGTTCAAAAAGAGTAAAAGTGGGACTATGATCTCACCTTGAGTGCACGAGTAGTAAAGTACTTCAACAAGTAAACGTGTGCAAAGAACAATGCTAATCTTGACCTAAACAATAGGTTGTATCAATAACGGTAAACACGATAGGTCAAAGATGTTCAATTAGTCCTATGGCTCGTTACGACTCGATTATGTAGCATGTGAAATCAAATTGTCAAGTTTCATGCAAGATACAAGTATATAAACAAGTTAGGAAGGTTGTATAATCATTTGGTTAAGTTTGACAAAAAGTCAAACTTTGGCCGGTCAAAGTCAACGAAAAAGTCAACACGTTCGGGTCGGATCCCGAACTATTTTTCTGAGGTTTTTAATCATGTATGAGCATGTTAGAACAAGTTACATGTGAATCGGAGGTCCATAGTGTGCCAAACATTTTTCGTATTTTGACCAAAGAGGTCAGAACCCAAACACGGCTATTGCCGCGCCGCGGCCAGGGGTGTCGCGCCGCGACATTAGGCGTGGCCTGGTACCTGGTCAGTTTCAAAAGTTCAAGTCTTGATCCAAAATTCAATTTAGCACAAAACGCAAACCGTAAACACTTAGAATACGCATCTTATATCATTGGAAAGCTCTTTTGACAAGGAATACAATTAACTACCTTTCACCAAGCAAAAACATCAATTACAATAACCAAAAACTCGTCAATTGATCAAGAAAGGTTTATTTTCAAAGTTTCAAGTTCGTAAAACGTATTTTATGATTCGGGAATCCAATTTACACATACGATATGCCGTTTCGAAGGTAATTAAGCATACATTGCATCTAAACACTTACTAACAACAATTCATGTCATTCAATGCATCAAATATTCATTTCAAGCTTATCAAACCCTAACCCAAATTCACCAAAAATCACTAATCAAGTTTATGGAGTTTTCTCAAGCAACCTACACATCAAATTGAAGCTAGTGATACTAGGAACACAATTAGAACATGAACTTTTAACATCTAACAACATATGATCATCCAAAATTCAAGAACAACACATCAAAATTCAAGTTCATGCTAGTTATACTAAAACAACGAGATTGGGCATACAAATTACATACACGACATCACAATGAGCCATAGACACTAACTAACACCATTTCAAGTCAAAAACATGAATTTAGAGAAATCTAGAGTTTTAGAAATGTTACCCAAACGAGATGAAGTTGGTACCAAAATGAAGAGGATGAAGAGAGGATCATGAATATGTAATTTATTTTGTTGCTAGCTCCCTAAATCGAATTTGGATGATGATTTTGTGTTTGAAGGTTTTGAGAGCATAAAAGGGAAGTAAGAAAAAGAGATAGAGAGAAATGGGAGGTTGGTGGTGGATGGTGGGTTACTAGTTAGCCAAGTTTGCCCGAGTGGCGAGATTAGTCCCTCGCGTTTGTAGTCGGGTGCGGGAATTACCTAAACGGAATATTTTAAAACGCGTATTAACGGAGGATGTTAAAATCCAATAACGGAAAAATATTAAGAATGTTAGCTAACGGAGGATACGAATTTAGTTACGAAGGATATTTTTAAAATAAAAAGACGGGCGTTAAAATAATTTAACGAAAAAATGCGGGATGTTACATAAGGTGTCTCAACAGAGTGATGAGGAAGATGTTGAGGACATTAATATGAATGAATTCAAAGGAATAGGTGCTAATGTATTAGAAGGGAAAGATTCAGCTCTGCTGAATTAAAATCTATTTTTTCTATGGATTTGAAAATAGCTGCATGGAATATTAGAGGTATGTGTAATAGTGATAAACAAGATGAGGTTATTAGCTTTATTAAAGAGGAAAATATTGCCATTTGTGCAGTGCTAGAGACTCATCTCAAATATCAAAGTATTAATAAAGCATGTGATTATGTGTTTAAGGGCTGGAAGTGGCACTCTAATGTGCATCAGAGTTCCAATAGTTGCATGATTATTCTTGGATGGAATAGTAATATTGTGAATACAATGATTGTTCATGTGGATAGGCAAGTGATTCTTTGTCTGTTAGAATCTATTGATAGCAAAATTAAAATGTATTGCAACTTCATATATGGTAGCAATAATGGGAAAGAAAGATTGAGTTTATGGAATATTTTGAAGATGCATTCTAGGATCACTAAGAATCATCCATGGGTTTTATTAGGAGACTTCAATGTTACTAGGAGTGTGGAGGAACATAGTTCTGGTAGTTCTGTTATATCTGATGAAATGAATGACTTTAATGAGTGCCTAAATGAGATTGAGGTGGATGATTTAGGGAGTACAGGGTTTCACTTCACATGGACAAAATCTCTTAAAAATTCTAATTGTGGTACTTTGAAGAAATTGGATAGGATTTTATGTAATGAAGATTTTGTTTCTATATTTCCGCAAGCTAATGGGAAGTTTCTGTCTTTTATAGTTTCTGATCATAGTCCCATTGTTATTACTCTCCCTAATGGTTTGAAAAGAAAGAAGAAATCATTCAGATTTATGAATCATGTGGCTTATAAGGATGATTTTATTAGTACTGTTGCTATGGGCTGGAATGAACAGATTGATGGGCATAAAATGTTTTAAGTGGTCACTAAACTCAAGCATCTCAAGAAAAGTCTCAATAAGTTGAACTGGGATAATGGTAATGTTTTCTCTAAAGTAAAAGATATGAAGAAGAAGGTAGAGAAGTGTCAAGCTGATGTTGTTCTCAATCCTTTTAATAAAAAATTGAAGGAGGCTGCTGTTATTGCATTGAATGAATATGAAAAGGCTAAAGCTGATGAGTTAATTGTTTTGCAACAAAAGGCAAAAATTCAATGGTTGTCAGATGGGGACAAGAATACTAGGTTTTTTCACAGTGTTCTAAAGCAAAGGAAGCAAAAGAACATAATTGATAGTATATGTGATGAGCAAGGGCTGAGATTTGATGGTGATCAGGTTGCTGAGCAATTTGTTAATCACTTTAAGTGCTTTTTGGGTGATAAGGGTAACTGCAGGCCTATTGATGATCTGGGGGTCATTTTCACTAAGGTATTAGATACAGTAGAAGCCAATGCAATGGTCAGTCCCATTTCTGATGATGAGATTAAAAGAGCTTTGTTTGAAATTGATGATAATAAGGCCTCTGGGCCTGATGGTTACTCAGCTTTATTCTTTAAGAAAGCTTGGAGTGTGGTGGGGCAAGATATCTGTGATGCTATTAAAGAGTTCTTCATTAATGGTAAGATGCTGAAAAGAAATAAATGCTACTCTAATAGCTCTTATTCCAAAAATTAATACTCCTAACAAAGTATCAGATTTTAGGCCTATTGCATGTTGTAATGTTATTTACAAATGCATTAGTAAGATTCTTGCTAATAGGATTAAGAATGGTTTGAATAAGCTGGTCAATGTTAGTCAAATTGCCTTCATTCCTGGTAGATATATAATAGATAATATCTTGGTGGCTCAAGAGGTTTTGAAGGGTTATAACAGATTCAAAGGTATCAAAAGGTGTGCCTTGAAAATTGATTTACAGAAGGCCTATGATACTGTGAATTGGAACTTTTTGCAGGATATTTTAGTCAAATTTGGATTCCATGATAGAATGGTGAAGTGGATCATGACATGTGTGTCTAATGCTGCATCTTCAGTTTGCATTAATGGAGAAATTAGTGGTTATTTTAAGGGTGGTAGAGGTTTAAGACAAGGAGATCCAATTTCTCCTTATATTTTTACTCTTGTCATGGAGGTTCTCAATTTGATAATGGCTAAAAATATTAAGGATACTCCAAGATTTAAGTATCATCACAAATGCAAGCAAATGCAGTTAACACATATGTGTTTTGCTGATGATCTTCTAGTTTTATGTCATGGTGACATTATCTCTGTGGGTGTGATTAAAAAGCACTTAATGAATTCAGTCAGGTGTCTGGGTTAATGCCTAACATGGGGAAGAGTACCGTATTTTTTGGTAGTGTTCCTTCTGATATCAGATCTAAAATTACTCAGATATTGCCTTTTACAGTTGGTACTCTTCCTATGAGGTATTTGGGTGTGCCTCTTTTGGCAAAAAAATTGTGCAAAAGTGATTGTTACAGCTTAATTGATAAAGTGAGGAAAAAGGTGTATGGCTGGCAAAACAAAAAGCTCTCCTATGCTGAAAGGCTACAACTGGTTGCATCTGTTTTGGCTGCAATGCAAAACTATTGGGCAGCTGTTTATATACTTCCTAATGGAGTGATTGATGATATTGATAAAATTTTGAAAGGTTTTTTGTGGAGTCAATCTGGTAGTGCCAAAGGTAAAGCTAGAGTAGCTTGGAAGGATGTTTGTTTGCCCAAAGATCAAGGTGGCTCGGGATTAAAGTCTCTCAAAGAATGGAATGTTGCTTTAATTGTTAAACATTTGTGAAGAATTATTGCTCATAAAGACTCTTTATGGGGTAAGTGGGTTAACTTGATTAAACTTAAAGGGGGAAGCATTTGGGATGTTAATGTGAAGTATGATGATAGTTGGGGTTGGAAGTTTTTAATGGGTATGAGAGACAAAATTAAGCCTCATGTGTGCATTGATAACAGTGGTAGTATTGAGCATGTATTATGGGTCAAGAATGATGGGAATAAGGTGGATTTTTCAGTTAATCAGGTTTGGAAAGATTTAAAGTGTAATAACAATGTTGTGGGGTGGCATCATGTGGTATGGTTTAAAGCATTCAACCCTAAACATGCTATCATTTTATGGATGGCTATCTTAGGCAGGTTAAACACTCAAGATAGGATGGATAAATGGAAGATTAACCAGCAGCTGGAGTGTACATTCTGTGGTAGGGTGAAAGACTCTGTCAACCATTTATTTTTTTAACTGTGAGTTCAGCTTGAAGGTATGGAATAAGATTAAAGCAAAATTGATCTTTAGAGGGTTGTCGAATAGTCTACAAAGTATTATTGATGATATGGCTCAATATCCTTATACTAATAATATTTGGAATATCATTAATAGATTAGTGATTGCTGCTTGTGTATACTTTCTCTGGATTGAAAGGAACCTTAGGCTATTTCAGCAGAAAAAGAGGTCTATTGATGAGGTATGGGAAGGGATTACAAAGTTCATTAGACTCAAGCTTGTTTCTTTGAAAGTTAAATGTTCTGGAGCTGTGATCAAAGCTGCTAGCATTTGGAATCTGCAATGGGCGAATAAGAGTTTTAGGGGCTGTTTACTTTGAACTTAATATGACTTATTGTTCTCAATTGATTATTCGGTCACCACTTTTACTTGTTTACTTGTGACTTATTTTTTTTGCTTAATTTACTAGAGACCTGTTTGGCTCACCCAAAATATAGCACTTGTCCCCATCTGGCTTGTTTCTTACCAATATTACCCCCTTTCTTCAAATGAACACATAAACGTGAAGCTCCTTCTTCATCAAACAATTTTTTTACGTCTTGTTTTTTCTACTCTCTTGAATGGCCCACGCTAATTGTCCAATGACTTCACTCGACCTCGTCGTTCTGTGATGACGGCTCATTTGCTCTTCGCAAAATGATCCTTGGGAACCATATATGATTGATTGCCCTAATTTCCTTATAGTTGCACAAGCTCATTGCACTTGAAACCAATTTGGAAAATCACGTAATCCATAAGGTATTTTAATTGATTTGATGTATGATTTTTATAGAAAATAGTGAGTTTAGGTATTACGGGTGTTGGAAGAATTGTATGAAAAATATATTTAGTTTTTGGTGTAGGCAATGTGTTCGACAAAATGTCTAACCTGTGAGTTTTCATTAATTATTAGCTTTAAATGAAAATTTATTTATGATTCAGAATGGGCATGAGCAAAATTATACTACTTAAAAAACTCTTAATTATTAGTATACTCAAAGCAACCTGTAGATGATGAAGGTGGGTCCCGTGACCATGATGTTAATCGATCTTAACCCAGCTAAAATTGATAATTTTACGAGCTTATTTTCATAATATTGGTTTCTTTTTAGTTAAATATGAGTGACTAATGTTCAATTTTATCTATTTAGTTTAGGGGTAAAAAAGTCAATTTTATCATTCAGATGAATTATTCAGCACAATAAGTAAACAAGATTTTTTCAATTTTTGATTATTGCATATAGACATTATATATCCATACTGCCATCTTTATCTATACAGGACTTAATGAAATAAAAAGTAAACAGCCCCTTAATCTTGTATGATGTTTTTCCTGGTGGGCTGTATGTTGTTTGTATGTTTTGTTTAGGGCTTGGTATGGTCCAGCTCTTGTATTGTATGTTTCAATGTTAATATATCTTCTCTTTGCCCAAAAAAAAAAAAAAAAAATTCCTGATTCCAGCACGAAGAAAGATAATTTAAATTCTTATTTTTTTTAGCAAATAATAAAGTTATTACTCCGTATTTTACTTTACTTATTACTTATTAAAAAAGTAATTTTAAATGAAGTTACAACAAACACCTCCCTTCTTTCTGTTAACATAAAATTCCAGATTCCAATCGCAAATTGTTTTCTTCGTCCCCCTTCTCCCGCTCTGCATCTCACCGTCGATTTTTGTAACCATTCGAAAATTAAATTATCCAATTCACCACCGACAGCCTGAATACAGCACTTCAAATTCCGTCAATTAGGGTTTTATTTTACCAACCGTCGACGGAAATACCTAAATCGATTTCGCACACGAAAGGTAGGGTTTTGAATTTCAATTTGTTTAATAAACGGCTATCTACATTCATATATTATGCGTAGAAGTTCGAAAAGCAAATCGCATAAGCAAAGTAGTAAACATACTTCATCGTCGACGGCGAGAGAGTATTCCGGCTCCGATGACGATGTGAAACTGAAAGAAAGGAGTAGTAATGGTGGTAAAGAAGATGTGGTTTCAGTTAGGGGTTGTAGTGAGAAAAGGAAACGTAATAAGGATCTGTTAATTAGTCATGTGAATGGTGATGTTATTGTATCTGATAAGGATCATGGTGGTAGTGATAGATGGAATGGTGGAAGTAGTGATTTAGTTGTGAATGTTGATGATAAAGGTGTTTTGAAATTGAAAGGTTTGAGTGAATGGAAAAGTAAGAGTGGTAGTAGTAGGAGACATGATAGTGATAGTGTGGTTGTGGTGGATGATATCAAGAGTGGAAGTGCGAATCATCGAAGCGAAAAACGGAAGTCTGAGAGGAAAGATAGTAGTTTGTATAAAGAGAATAAGGAATCGAACGATAAGGATCACAGTTCTGATAGGGGAAGGAAAGGGCTTTCTGATAAAGTTGAGGTTGATGGATTATTGAAGCAAGGTGAGAATCATTCCAGCAAAAGAGGAAAAGAAATCACTGGTAAGTAAAGTAATGTTTGTTTTTTATCCAGTATATACTATGAAATATTTTATATTGCAGTAGGAAACTTGTAAAATTTGTGTCCTGTACTTTAATTACTACATGTTCAGTGTACATTCCATAATTGCTTTTGCTGAACCCTTAGTTGAATTATAAAAAATGCAACTTATTCTCTTTGAATATGATGCATGGTTGTTTGTTGAGAGACTTGCAAACCTGAACATTGAGTTACTGGTTATTTGTTTTGATGTGAAATGAGTAAATGAGTAATAGAAGAGAATACTTAGTGTTAACCTGTTGGGCATACAATTGACCCATATTGTAATTTTTCATTGTTGTGCTGGCAATATCGACATTTCTACTACTAATTTTTAGGTTTATAGTGAGATATGATTTAGTAATATTATAAGGCTAGCATAATTATAAATTTTTTGTCTATGAACACTTCTAAAGAGTTTCACCTCTTTTGCTCAGTTTGGCAAACTCCTTGAATATGTGTCCAATTTGACACAACTGCTATTATTGTATGCGTTGGACCTAAAAACTTACCTTTTAATGTAAATGGAGGTTTTCCCATCCAGGTTACCCGGCGAGGGCGAATATTTTTAGACTGCGCGGACTAACTGGGTTATCCCGTAACTGTTTACGCGGCCATCCTAAGATGTGCTGCTAATGAGATTCAAATATGAGACTTATTGTGAGTGAGGATATCGTTACACCATCTACTAAGCCATTTTGTGATGGTTCTATCTTTTGATGTACCAAACTTTATTGTATGTATTTGTATGTATTTGATGAGTTTGTTTGCATGTAAATGGTAAATTTTCAGTTTGTTTATACTTTATGTGATGCCATTGCACTATTGCAGCCATATAAATTGCTGCAACGCCATAAGCAGTTATCTCATAACAGCGTTCAAGTTATATGTGGTCAAACACATACAATAGCTAAGATACAGAAGTTTGGTATTTTAAGAGAAGTTTTAAAGTGCAGTAGCGGATTATATAGATTGGGATACATATACATAAAGCTTGCCCCTTGACATAATCTACATTTCTTACGTTATAAGTTGTCTTATTATATCCCCAATTTCTCATTTAGACTCTACATAATTTCGTCTACAATTGAAATAGAGGCATACCTTATTGCATAGTGTCCGGTACCCATTATGAGCTTAGTCATGCCCCAAATAATATGAGAATAGTTACTTAACAATTGACACCTAAGCATGATACTTTAAGATGCAATGGTAGAACTTTAAGGGATCAGGTGATGTAGACCGAAGGGGACTATTTTTAACTCCGATATCGGCGGCCTATACGGGTATCCCATTGCTGTTTCTGATCCTTTTTCCTAGCCACCCCAACATATGCTTGCGTTCTTGGCAAGAATTATGTATATGCTACTCAAAAAGTCAAGGTCATTGGGCGGAAACTATTAAACACTATTTAGATAACCTTACATTATTATTGGGTGGTAGCTGTACAACTGTAAATGTGATATATGGATTATTTATTGAGATTCTTGTTGTGACCAACCGAGTTATTCGATCTCTTATTGCTCTATATTCATCTTTTACCAGATTGGCCTATAGAAGAAGAGTTGAGAAATCCCGAGTTAGAGAAGGAGTTTGAGAAGCGTGTTAGGAGAAGAGAAGAAGGTTCTAGTGATAAAGGTAAATATAACGATGACGTGAAAGAAGTCGACGATAGACGTCTGTCTTCTAGAAGTTTCCGGTCCAAAGATGAAAGGCATGAAAATGAAGAATATGTAGACATTATTGGAGAAGACGATATCAAAGAAACCCGACAAAGGGGCGAAAAACACCGCAAAGACAGTGAACGTGATAGAAAAAACAGGGATGTTAAGCACCGAGGAGAAAGTGAAAGATATAACAAACATCGAGTTGATAAATACCATGAAGATGGAAATAAAGATAACAAATATAAAGATGAAAAATATGATAAAGACGAGAGGATTAGGGACGGAAAACGGAAGCAAGATGATGATAGAGATTATTATAAACATAAGGAAGATAAGCATCGGGATGATTATGATAGAGAGAAGAGAACACGGGATTCTAAGTATACGTCAAGAGACCTTACTATTGAGCCCGAGACCAAACGGGCGAGGGATGATAGAAAAGCAAATAATCGAAATGGAAGCCCGTTTTATGATGATCGGGTTACAAGATATAAAGATGATAAGGAAAGGAGAAGAGTTAATAATGATAAAGAAGAGTCTAGTGAGTATAGATCACGTAGCATGAAGGATCAACATCCTGAATCGGAAAAAAGATCTAGTAATAAAGTAGATTCAGTTTCTGAACTGGTAAGATCCGGTTCTCGTTATGCTGACGTGGAAGTCAATGCTAGTCAAAGCCGTCGTAGGAGCTCCCCTAGCGGTAGTACTTATTCTTCAAGAGATCATAGGTAATTTTTATTTTCTGATTTAGACAAAGTTACTTGAGGCGTCCCTGTGGTTTACCCCAAATTTCATTCAGGGTCCCTAAGCTTTTTTTTTTGACATGCGAGGTCCTCGTACTTTACACTCGTTTCGCGGGGATGCTTGCGAGTAACGTGGGGGTCCCCGCACTTTACACTCGTGAAGAAGTATTCGTAAACCACACGGACCCCTCACAAAACGAGTGTAAAGTACGTGGACCCCACACGTAAAAAAAAGTTTTAAGGACCCCGGATGAAATCTGGACGCCTCATGTAATTTTGCCAAAAACTTAAAATCCTTCTCCTACTATCTGATTAACAAAAATATTACATTGCGTTGTTTAGGGTTTCAAAACAGGAAGAAACCAAGTATCGAGATTATGCTTACGAGGATCGAGTTCGTCATACAGCTCACTCTAGTAGAGATTACACTTCTTCCACTGGTCAATCGGATAAAAAAGTCAACCCAAAAGATGACAGTTACATTAGGCCCGAATCTAGATCTTCTCCACAAGTTGATAAATCCCCATCATCAACAAGTAATGAACGAAAGAATTTAAGCAGGTCTAATACTAGAAGAAGCGAAGAACCGGGCCCCGCCAAGGATACTGTTAAAGACAATAAAGGAAGTCGAGATTTGTCTATTGATAACGATTTTTCACAAGCTGATAATAATAATAATGACAATATATCTGTTTCGTCAGCTTTCACTAGAAATTCAAACTCCCAATTTTCTGGTAATTCAAAGTCAGAAGATGACAGAAATAAGTCAACCAATCGTCATCGTAGGATGGTTGACCCGAACATGGGAAGAGCAGCTCAAGGTAACTGGAAAAACGTCCCGAATTGGCCTTCTCCGATGACAGGTGGCGGTTACATGCCTTTCCAACATGATCCACCGCCAATGTTTCATCCACTTATGCAGCAATTTCCACAACCTATATTTGGTAGACCGCCAATGAAGTTAACCCCGGGTTTACCTTACCATGGTGAACCACCACCGATGCATGGTTGGGATGCTAATAATAGTGCTGCATTTGGTGATTGGGATCGTAGGACCCACATGAATATCCAAGGGTGGGACCAAAGTGGTGAGATGTGGAAGGGTCAAAATGTTGTACCAAGATCGGATGTGCAAGTGGGTCCCCCTCAAGATTGGTATCCGGCTCGCGGGCCAACTGAAACGGGACAGGCTGATGAGAATGAGCAGAACCAAATGGATATTCAGACAGAGACTTTGAATCTTGAAACAAACACTTTTGAAGCTGAGAAAATTACTAAAAGCCCTAAAATTTTTGAGGATGTACAGGAAGACAATTATGCCCTTATCTCAAAAGCTTATTTTTCTAGGGTTGATGTGTCTCAAGATCTTACTCTGCCTGAGCTTTATGATCAGTGCACAAGTTTAATGGATTTAGGCCAGGAACAATTGTCAGATGAATTTGGCTGCAAGATTTTGTTTTTAGAGGTGAGTTAATGCACTGTTGTAAAAGTCGACCCAAAACGCCTATAAAGTCGGGTCAAAGTCGGGCTGAGTTGTGCTGAGTCGGTCAACGTTAAAATTGGTCAAAATTTTAATATTTTTTTCTTTCAGATTTTGTGCCTATATCTATATTAGAAATATTCGTGTTTTGTGTTTGATATATTTACGTGTAATATATATACGTTTAATTTGTTTATACTAAAAGTCAACGTTGGTCAACGCCTTACAACCTTGAGTTGGTGTTTGTCTAATTACACGATGCACTTGTCACCAACATGCATTTACTGAATTTTTTCTTTTCTGTGTAGCAGGTGGGTGTAGAAGCCAATGTTACAGACATTGTTTCACTGTTTACTGCTATAAATGATTCTGTTTTTCAGGTTCGTTTCTTCAAAATTAAAATTTTCGTTTATTCTTGAAGGGTTTTTTCTATGTTGAATACATACATAAAAGCTTTAGGTTGATAAATAATGCATTAATTTTGCCAATGCAGAAAGCTATGCTTCTTTACAAGAAGCAAAAGGATGAGATTTATTTGGTGGGTCCCGAGTTTGTTCCACCCGTTGATCAACATAAAGGTGGTTCAGATAAAGATGACAAACCAACTGAGGAAAAGCTTGATACAGAAGCCAATATGATTGCTGAGTCAGCCAAAACCGAGGAACAGATGGATATAGATTTGGATTGTGCTGTTGTAAAGCAAGAGGAAGAACCCGATGTTACTCTGGCTGCAGTCGAAGAGAATGTTGAACCATCTGCGGGTGGCTTATTATTACCTTGTAAGGTTGAAGACGTGGAATACGAGTCTACCAATGGTGTGTCGACTGCTGATGTGGCAGTGATGCCAACTGAGTCAGTCGAGTTTGGGTCAGTAAATCTTAATCGGATACATCACCATTCTCATGAAAGTACACATTGAGACATTTTTTTATATTTATGCCTTTTAAATGCCAACCCCTGGCCCTCTTTTTATTTTCATATTATTATTATCTCGTTGCTCGTTCATTAATAAAACGTTTCAGTTCCATTGATATTGCTTGTGTAGTCGTTTGCTGGTTTACTTTTTCAGGTAATCTTGACTTGCGCTGACTGCAATTGTACACATATTCTATTGACCAATCTGAAAGGTGAGATTGGTTCTTGTTTCTTGTTAACGGTGAGTATTAAGATTAATCTAGTATATATAGAAAAATAAAAAACATTTGTCAAAATAACCGAGTGGTTGACCTAGCAGTCAATCTCCAGTTTTTTTAGGGTCGTGTTTGTAGGACCAAAAATACACACCATTACTCTACTAAAAAGAAGAAAAGACTTCAAAGATTGATCCTTTTATGTCTCCATGGTTTGGGAGACGGAATTAAAATGTTGGAAAACATGATTTTGTCATATTTTATAAAATTTTTTAACGATTAGCCTATATGTAACTCGTTAAGATAGCCTATATGACTGTCCTTAACACATAAATGAATTGTTCACAAGTAACCTTCGCCACAAAGGTATTTAAACACACTGTATGTAATATTTTTTTAACGACAATTAGGTAGGTAGAACATTTCTATTTTACATGTTTTGAAACATACCCGTGTTTTCTGCAATAAAATACTTATTTGTTTTCACAACACTTTCCAATTGGTACGTGTTCACTTGCCGTGGCACGCACTGATTTTTTCCTATCTAAGCTTCTATTGTTTTGTTTAACGTCGGGGTTAAGAGTCGCTGGGGTTCGAACACGATATTGGTGCCCACCTACTCGATCATTTTCTAAGACGAACCTTTATAGTTCTACCGCCCTCAGGAGCGAATCCATACAGACATCGCATGTGGTAAAACCCGGCCTCTGGGTGATGCTCGAGCGCAAGACCTCCGAGACCTACAAGGCCCATGAATGAGCTGGTAACCTCAATAGAAATAATTTTACAGCGCATGAAAGTCGAATCTCTGACCTCTCTTATGAGAAGTCAGACCACCACCAATACACCAACATCATGTTTCTAAGCTTCTATTGTAACACCTGATTTTTAACCTCATTCTTTAGGCATCGGCAAAACTCGCAAAACTTGTACTCCATAGTTCGTACAATACAATTACATTTTCTAAAATAACCATCTCTATACCATACATTTATATATTTTCTACATAAGTATCTCTAAAACGTATAAGATTTCTCGTTTTTTTTTTTCGTCGTGAGGGTTCAATTTTTCTTTTTTTAATATTAAACTTGAGATATATTCAATAAATTTGCAACTCTAAAAGTTTAGTGAGCACATTCGCTTATCTATTAAAATATCAAGTACTCTCTTTGTATAAAATACATATTGGAATCTTTTTTGTTAATGTATATTCGAGCTGTAACTGTCTTTCTAGTATTGGATCCAATCATATAGATATGGACCTCATTCGCTGAACAACGGTGAAACATAGCGTTAATATGTTGTAAACTATGTACAAGTCAAAAATCAGTATTTAAGAAAATTTTGACTAGGAATTGTGTCATGTATATATATATTAGGCCACTCGGATGTCAAATATGGAGGCTTGGTTGGTGAATTCTATGGTCAAATACCCACATGTATTTGATGGTATTATTATTCTATGGAAGACTTTTGGTTTCATACTTCACCAACCTCATATCCAAGTACTATAAATAGATTATCATGCAGACACATTTTCTCATCCCATAATTCATTCTCCATTCTTGTTCTAATAGATTAAATAGAGAGTTTGTGAGTAATCTCCTAATTACAAGAGATATAAAGATTAATGTTTATCCTTGTAATTAGAGAGAAGTGTAATTCCTATTATTCTTATTAGTGAAGTGTTTCTTTCCTTGCCCGTGGTTTTTACCCTTTTGGGGTTTTCCATGTTAAATCTCGGTGTCCTATTATTGTCGTTATTTCAATTATTACTAGCGGTTTGCTATAATTCGGTGTCGCTTTTCTCAACAAGTGGTATCAGAGCTAATGTGACGCCCCGTACAAAACCATCGTGTACGATTCGTCAACAACAGGATCTTTACACGGTCGAATACTACATGCTATAACTCACAGTGATAAGAGCGGTAAAGTCGATAATGAAGGTACGCAAGTAGTAAGTCGGTCCGAAAGGTCGTCAACCTAAGTCAAAGGTTGCTAGGTCAGTAGGTTATCCTCATAAGTTCTAATAGTGCATAAAATAAGTTTAAGTGTCATCATCGTTCATCATCATAAAAGCTAAGTAAGTTTGACAAGAATAGAGATCGAAACAATAGGCTGAATTCGGTCAGCTGCTACGACCTCTACGTAAATCGAAAAGATGCGTAATCAATGGCTATGGCTCCGTATATGAGTCCCCTAGTTGCTGACCAATTTCCAGAACCAAACTCGTCTTCCTTTGACCGTGGTGACGGTTTAAGTGCGAGTAGATCAGAAATTTCAGCACAACGTTAATAGGTGTAATGACTTTCGGAAGGCCATAAATGCTAAACCGTAACTCGGATTAAGACGAGGTCTAAACAGAAAATCATCTACTCGAACCGAAATAACTGAAAATAAACTTTCCAGTAGCCCAGGTTGTAGTGACCCGAACTTTTCCATGTTTATATATATTAATTGAGATTGATATTTACATGATTAAATGTTTCCAACATGTTAAGCAATCAAACTTGTTAAGACTTGATTAATTGAAATATGTTTCATATAGACAATTGACCACCCAAGTTGACCGGTGATTCACGAACGTTAAAACTTGTAAAAACTATATGATGACATATATATGGATATATATATATATAGTTAACATGATACTATGATAAGTAAACATATCATTAAGTATATTAACAATGAACTACATATGTAAAAACAAGACTACTAACTTAATGATTTTTAAACGAGACATATATGTAACGATTATCGTTGTAAAGACATTTAATGTATATATATCATATTAAGAGATATTCATACATGATAATATCATGATAATATAATAATTTAAAATCTCATTTGATAATATAAACATTGGGTTAACAACATTTAACAAGATCGTTAACCTAAAGGTTTCAAAACAACACTTACATGTAACGACTAACGATGACTTAACGACTCAGTTAAAATGTATATACATGTAGTGTTTTAATATGTATTTATACACTTTTGAAAGACTTCAATACACTTATCAAAATACTTCTACTTAACAAAAATGCTTACAATTACATCCTCGTTCAGTTTCATCAACAATTCTACTCGTATGCACCCGTATTCGTACTCGTACAATACACAACTTTTAGATGTATGTACTATTGGTATATACACTCCAATGATCAGCTATTAGCAGCCCATGTGAGTCACCTAACACATGTGGGAACCATCATTTGGCAACTAGCATGAAATATCTCATAAAATTACAAAAATATGAGTAATCATTCATGACTTATTTACATGAAAACAAAATTACATATCCTTTATATCTAATCCATACACCAACAACCAAAAACACCTAAAAACACTTTCATTCTTCAATTTTCTTCATCTAATTGATCTCTCTGAATGTTCTATCTTCAAGTTCTAAGTGTTCTTCATATATTCTACAAGTTCTAGTTACATAAAATCAAGAATACTTTCAAGTTTGCTAGCTCACTTCCAATCTTGTAAGGTGATCATCCAACCTCAAGAAATCTTTGTTTATTACAGTAGGTTATCATACTAATACAAGGTAATAATCATATTCAAACTTTGGTTCAATTTCTATAACTATAACAATCTTATTTCAAGTGATGATCTTACTTGAACTTGTTTTCGTGTCATGATTCTGCTTCAAGAACTTTGAGCCATCCAAGGATCCGTTGAAGCTAGATCCATTTTTCTCTTTTCCAGTAGGTTTATCCAAGGAACTTAAGGTAGTAATGATGTTCATAACATCATTCGATTCATACATATAAAGCTATCTTATTCGAAGGTTTAAACTTGTAATCACTAGAACATAGTTTAGTTAATTCTAAACTTGTTCGCAAACAAAAGTCAATCCTTCTAACTTGACTTTTAAAATCAACTAAACACATGTTCTATATCTATATGATATGCTAACTTAATAATTTAAAACCTGAAAACACGAAAAACACCGTAAAACCGGATTTACGCCGTCGTAGTAACACCGCGGGCTGTTTTGGGTTAGTTAATTAAAAACTATGATAAACTTTGATTTAAAAGTTGTTATTCTGAGAAAATGATTGTTATTATGAACATGAAACTATATCCAAAAATTATGGTTAAACTCAAAGTGAAAGTATGTTTTCTAAAATGGTCATCTAGACGTCGTTCTTTCGACTGAAATGACTACCTTTACAAAAACGACTTGTAACTTATTTTTCTGACTATAAACCTATACTTTTTATGTTTAGATTCATAAAATAGAGTTCAATATGAAACCATAGCAATTTGATTCACTCAAAACGGATTTAAAATGAATAAGTTATGGGTAAAACAAGATTGGATAATTTTTCTCATTTTAGCTACGTGAAAATTGGTAACAAATCTATTCCAACCATAACTTAATCAACTTGTATTATATATATGTAATCTTGAGATACCATAGACACGTATACAATGTTTCGACCTATCATGTCGACACATCTATATATATTTCGGAACAACCATAGACACTCTATATGTGAATGTTGGAGTTAGCTATACAGGGTTGAGGTTGATTCCAAAATATATATAGTTTGAGTTGTGATCAATACTGAGATACGTATACACTGGGTCATGGATTGATTCAAGATAATATTTATCAATTTATTTCTGTACATCTAACTGTGGACAACTAGTTGTAGGTTACTAACGAGGACAGCTGACTTAATAAACTTAAAACATCAAAATATATTAAAAGTGTTGTAAATATATTTTGAACATACTTTGATATATATGTATATATTGTTATAGGTTCGTGAATCAACCAGTGGCCAAGTCTTACTTCCCGACGAAGTAAAAATCTGTGAAAGTGAGTTATAGTCCCACTTTTAAAATCTAATATTTTTGGGATGAGAATACATGCAGGTTTTATAAATGATTTACAAAATAGACACAAGTACGTGAAACTACATTCTATGGTTGAATTATCGAAATCGAATATGCCCCTTTTTATTAAGTCTGGTAATCTAAGAATTAGGGAACAGACACCCTAATTGACGCGAATCCTAAAGATAGATCTATTGGGCCTAACAAACCCCATCCAAAGTACCGGATGCTTTAGTACTTCAAAATTTATATCATATCCGAAGGGTGTCCCGGAATGATGGGGATATTCTGATATATGCATCTTGTTAATGTCGGTTACCAGGTGTTCACCATATGAATGATTTTTATCTCTATGTATGGGATGTGTATTGAAATATGAAATCTTGTGGTCTATTATTATGATTTGATATATATAGGTTAAACCTATAACTCACCAACATTTTTGTTGACGTTTTAAGCATGTTTATTCTCAGGTGATTATTAAGAGCTTCCACTGTCACATACTTAAATAAGGACGAGATTTGGAGTCCATGCTTGTATGATATTGTGTAAAAAACTGCATTCAAGAAACTTATTTTGTTGTAACATATTTGTATTGTAAACCATTATGTAATGGTCGTGTGTAAACAGGATAATTTAGATTATCATTATTTGATAATCTACGTAAAGTTTTTAAACCTTTATTGATGAAATAAAGGCTATGGTTTGTTTTAAAATGAATGCAGTCTTTGAGAAACGTCTCATATAGAGGTCAAAACCTCGCAACGAAATCAATTAATATGGAACGTTTTTAATCAATAAGAACGGGACATTTCACAGGTGGTCTGATCAGATCTCGAAAACAGTAAGCAAGGTGCTCCGGTGCGGTTCTTAGTGCTTGATGCTCATCACGGTTCTCATCCTTGATGCTTGTAGCTTCAAGTGTACAACTCGTTGATGGGTTAGCATCACCTTGACCAAGATTCTACCATCAACACACAATATGTTAAGACCAAGTAAGAACACAACTCATTTAAGAGTCTTAGATGGATGATGAACCAAAGTTACATCATATCCTTAGTCTTAACACAATTACAAGTTACATTTACAACTAAAGCTACAAACTTTACTTCAATCAAGCAAGTATGAACATAATCTAAGTCAAATAAAGTGATGGAACCCTAAGCTAGAGAGCTTGGATCCCTTTCACACAAGTTATAAGGTCACAAAGCTAGAAAGCTTGAACCTTTAGTGTTCTTGAAGAACTTGAAGCATAAAGCTTAGATCTTTAAGTTATATGAAGACCATAAACACAAGTTTTGATCTTTATAAAAAAATAATGAAATCATAAGTTAGGAAACTTAGATCCAACAAAAGATATGAAGATCCAAGCTAGAAAGCTTGCATCTTGATTTTTCTTGAAGATCTTAAAGCATAAAGCTTGGATCTTTAAGTTACATGAAGATTACAAACACAAGTTTGAATCTTTATAACAAAATAGCAAGATTAAAGTTTTAAAAAAAATATAGATCTACAAAGTGGGTGAATATTCAAAGCTAGAAAGCTTGAATCTTCCACGTTCTTGAAAGATTCAAATCCATGTTTGAATCTACAAGATGTAATCAAGATCAAAAGCTAAAAAGCTAGACCCATGATGATGATGATGATGAATTCGTGATGATGAGAAGGAGAAGAAGAAGAGAAATTCAAAATACTTACACTTTTAGAGAGAGAAAGAACTAGAGAGAATTAGAGAGTGAGTGTGTGTGAATTACAAATGAAAGCAAGTGTAAAATGGATGAAATAAGGCTAGTATTTATAGGTGGTGAGGGGAGGGGAGGGGTGTTGTGGCCGTTGGAATTAGGGGGGACAAGGGGGGATAAAAGTTTTCTTTTTGGTTAATGGTTGTCTAAAGTTGGTGCTTATGTTAGGATCTCATGCAACATTAAGGATAATACTTGACATAAATGCTAGTATGTTTCCTCTAATAAATGGACATTTGTCTTACATATTAATGGGTCACTAGCTAATAATAATTGGGCTAATTAAATAGTCCACTAACTAGTGTAGGGTGGGCTAAGGCCCAACAAGGTAGAAAGTCCAACAAGACTAACTAATAAGCATAAGTAAATTACTACGCGTAATTAAGCATCCAAAAACCCAAGTAATTATTATTATGAAATAATAATTAAGATTTCGTAGTCATAATATTCCGATTACAATAAAAGTTAAACTTGTACGCAGTACGCAGTTTGTTCGTAACGTCAAGTGACACTAACGGTCATAAAGGCTTCTGATGAACAAATTAAGTATCAACGTACTCAAAGGCACGTTTTAACACATAAATGAAAGTAAGCCATGTGTATAAAGATTCCAGAGTATAAAGTAGCACAGTACGCACAAATACGCAGTTTCGCAAAAACACAAGGCACAAAAGCAAGTCAAAAAAGTCGGGTCGTTACATTACCCACCTGTTAATGGAAATTTCGTCCCGAAATTTAAGCTGAGGCAGGTGTTGAAGTCGGGAAGAGGTGAGGATACTTCTGCATCATTTGATCCTCTCGTTCCCAAGTAAACTCAGGTCCACGTTTGGCATTCCATCGGACTCGAACAATTGGAATCTTATTGTGCTTCAAAGTCTTAACCTCACGGTCCATGATTTCGACAGGTTCTTCCACAAAGTGGAGTTTGTTATCAATCGTAAGCTCATCGAGAGGGATGACAAATTCTGGTTTGGCAAGACATTTCTTCATATTCGACACGTGAAAAGTAGGGTGAACTGCGCTCAATTGAGTCGGAAGATCCAAACGGTAAGCAACGGGTCCAACACGTTCCAAGATTTCAAAAGGACCAATATATCGCGAGTTTAACTTTCCGCGCTTTCTAAAACGGATTACACTTTTCCAAGGTGCGACCTTCAACATTACATGGTCACCCACGTTGAATTCGAAGTCTTTACGTTTAAGGTCGGCATAACTCTTTTGGCGATCACGGGCCGCCTTAAGTCTCGCTTGAATTTGGACAATCTTCTCGGTTGTTTCGTGGACTACCTCGGGTCCGGTGATTTAGTTTTCGCCTACTTCGGCCCAACAAATAGGAGATCGGCACTTACGGCCATACAACGCTTCAAAAGGTACGGCATTAATACTCGAATGATAACTGTTGTTGTAAGAGAACTCAGCTAGTGGAAAATGTCTCTCCCAAGCCTTTCCAAAGTCAATAACACAAGCACGCAACATGCCTTCCAAAGTCTGAATCGTTCGTTCGCTCTGACCGTCGGTCTGTGGGTGATATGCGGTACTCATGTCGAGACGAGTTCCCAAGGCTTCTTGCAAAGAACGCCAAAATCTAGAAGCAAAACGGGTATCGCGATCTGAGATAATCGATAAGGGCACACCATGACGGGATACAGCCTCTTTGATGTATAGTTGAGCGAGTCTCTCCATCGTATCCATTTCCTTCATGGCTAAGAAGTGTGTAGATTTGGTAAGTCGGTCAACGATAACCCAGATGGTATCATAACTGCCTACCGTCTTCGGTAGCTTCGTGATGAAGTCCATCTTTATCCTTTCCCACTTTCATTGTGGGATTACGGGTTGTTGAAGTAATCCAGATGGCCTTTGATGTTCGGCCTTAACTTTCGAGCAAGTCAAACACTTACCAACGTAAGTTGCAACATCCTTCTTAAGATTAGGCCACCAATACTGTTCCTTAAGATCGTGGTACATTTTACCGGCTCCTGGATGAATCGAATATCTCGACTTGTGGGCTTCATCTAGTATAAGGCTCTGTAGATCTCCATAACTAGGTACCCAAATCCTTCCGGCAAAGCATCAGAGTCCAGTCTCATTAACCTCGAATCGTGAAACGAGAATGTTCAAGTGTTCTTGAGAAATATTCTCCTCTTTGAGAGCCTCTTCTTGAGCTACTCAGATCTGGCTATTGAGATTTGAATGAATGATGATGTTCAAGGTGCGGACACGAAGAGGTACCGTCCTCTCCTTCTTGCTCAGGGCATCGTCTACAACATTTGCCTTTCCAGGATGGTAACGAAGTTCATAATCATAGTCGTTCAGCGTCTCGATCTATCGTCGTTGCCTCATGTTCAGTTGTTTCTAATCGAATATGTGCTGGAGGCTTTTGTGGTCGGTGAAGATGGTACTTTTAGTCCCATAAAGATAGTGTCTCCACAATTTGAGCACAAAAACAACGGCTCCGAGCTCGAGGTCATGAGTAGTGTAGTTTCGCTCGTGAATCTTTAGTTGATGAGAAGCATAGGCAATAACCTTCGATCTTTGCATCAATACGCAACCAAAACCATTTTTCGAGGCATCACAATATACTGTGAAATCATCACTGCCTTCAGGAAGAGATAAGATAGGTGCGGCGGTCAATTTCTGCTTCAAGTTTTGAAATGCTGATTCGTATTCTTTCTCCCAAACGAACTTCTTCCCTTTGTGAGTCAGCGCGGTCAAAGGTCGCGAAATCAGAGAGAAACCTTCAATAAATCTTTGGTAGTAACCGGCAAGACCTAGAAATTGGCGGGTGTGAGTCGGAGTAGTGGGGGTTTCCCACTTGCTGATAGCTTCGATCTTTGCGGGATCAACTTTGATACCTTGATCACTCACAATATGACCCAGAAATTGGACTTCCTTCAACCAAAATTCACACTTGGAGAATTTGGCATAAAGTTGCTCTTGTCTCAAGAGTTCCAACACTAGTCGAAGATGTTGTTCATGTTCTTCTTCACTTCAGGAATAGATGAGGATATCATCTATGAAAACGATAACGAACTTATCCAGATATGGCTTGCATACTCGATTCATGAGATCCATAAACACGGCAGGTGCGTTGGTTAAACCGAATGGCATCACTAGAAACTCATAGTGACCATAACGGGTTCTGAACGCAGTTTTCATCACCTCACTCTCCTTCACCCTCAATTGGTGATAACCGGATCGCAAATCGATCTTGGAATAAACGCTGGATCCTTGCAGCTGATCGAAAAGATCGTCAATTCTGGGAAGGGGATACCGATTCTTAATCGTCAACTTGTTCAGCTCACGATAATCGATACACATGCGGAAAGATCCGTCCTTCTTCTTCACGAATAAAACAGGTGTGCCCCAAGACAATGAACTCGGTTGGATAAATCCACGGTCTAGCAATTCCTGCAGTTGACTCTGCAACTCTTGCAGTTCGGAGGGTGCTAGTCGATAAGGTGCACAAGCTACGGGTGCAGCTCCCGACACTAGATCGATCTGGAACTCCACTGCTCTCGGTGGCGGTAATCCAGGCAATTCTTCTGGAAAGACATCGGGAAATTCGTTCACAACTCGTACATCGTTCACACTCTTCACCTCGTCTTCTAACGTTTTCACATGTGCTAAAACATCAAGACGTCCTTTCTTCATGATCTTTTGTGCTTTCATGCAACTAATAAGGTTCAGCTTCAAACTACATCTCTCTCCGCAAATAATCAGTGGCTCACCATCTCCGTGGGGTATACGAAGAGCTTTATCTCTACAGATAATGTCGGCCCTTACTTTGGTCAACCAGTCCATACCGACAATCACATCAAAACTTCTCAATTTGATGGGTATCAAGTCAATCTCGAAATCCACACCAGCTATGTTGATAGTAGCTCATCGGCCAATTTGGTCAACTTTCTCAAGTTTTCCATTGGCTACCTCAACAAGCATACTTTCCTTTAAAGGAACTAACGACCAATCTATCTTAGAGCAAAAGTGTCTACAAACATAGCTCCTATCAGCACCAGTATCAAATAGGACAGAAGCTAATAGATTGTTGATAGTGAATATATCTGTAACCAAGTCGGGGTTCTCACGGGCATTCCTTGCATTTACATTGAAAGCTCTTCCACGTGGTGGTCCACCGTCCTTTCGCTTGTTGGGACACTCATTCCTGAAGTGGCCCTGTTGTCCGCACTCATAGCACTGCCTTGGTCCAGTAGGGTTTGTCTTCACCGTTGAGTTGGGAATCTTGCAGTCCTTACCAATATGCCTGGTCCTTTTGCACTTTTCACAGACCACATTACAGTACCCAGTATGGTGCTTGTAGCACCTCTTGCACTGCGGTAGAGTACCCTTGTAGTTGGGGTTCGAGCTAGGGGTCAGGTTGGGGTTCCTCCAGTCGTTGTTTCCCTTGAAACCCTCATGCCTCTTAGCTGGGTTTTGATCAAAGACCTTTTCCTTGTTTCCATCCCATTTACGCTTCTCATGATTAGTCCCCGATTCTGATTTCGCTTTCTCAGGTTCCTTGCGGGTGATCTGGTTCATCAGGGTTTGCGCCATGCGCATAGTTTCCGGGACGTTTGGTGGCTTCGAAGAGGTGACATTTCCCTGAATGGACTTGAGAAGTCCCCACAAGTATCGTTCCATTCTCTTAAACTCCGGGGTAACCATCGAGGGACACATCGGCGCTAATTACAGATACCTACGGTTGAAACCATCAAGATCGTTTCCCACAACCTTCAACTCCCAGAACTCAGCCTCCATTTTCTGTATCTCTGTTCTGGGGTAGTACTCTTCGATCATGGCTCCCTTAAATTCTTCCCAAGGAGTAGAATAAGCCTCGTCAATACCTTTGGCCTGTGCAAGTGTGTTCCACCAGGTTAGGGCGTCGTCCGACAGCGTACAAGAGGCATACTTGGTTTTGTTCGTCTCTGAGCAGTTGCTTACACGGAACACAACTTCTAGTTTCTCAAACCATCTAGTCAATCCAACTGGCCCCTCAGTACCACTAAAGTTGTGGGGCTTGCAGCTTTGAAACTCCATATATGTACACCCATCACGAATTGGCTGGTTAACTGGTGGATCTTGTGGGTTGATTTCCGCAATAGCTGCGGCTACTCTTTCAGCGATCATTTTCTCAATTTGTGCTGCTGTGGGCGCTGCTCTTCCGTTAGCCATTGCTCTTCTAAACAGAAATTTTGACTTAAGTCAAAATCCAGCATTTAATAAATAATAATATAGTATAAGGCAACCAACATGGAACCAACGCAACACATGTTAACTAAGCAATGCACTAGGTACAGATACCACAGAAACATCATACAGTAATGTAAGAAGAACACCGTGCAAAAAGTAAACAACACTAAGTTCCATTCATTAATAACAAGTTGCATACATCCGCATAAGTTCGTACAATACATGAGTAAAATATGAAACTACAAACGAGATTACATAATGAAATCTACAACAATGCCCTATGGTGACGGTGGGTAAAGGATGTCCATTACGTGGGACATCTAGTCCTCGAGCTCAGTTACCCGAGCACGGAGGATCTCCACTTCCCTCGTCAGTTCCTCGACAGAGGGAGATGGTTGGGCAGGCGGTGCAGTCGGTACAGGTGGTGCAGGTGGTGCAGATGGTCCTACGCCAGAAGTAGATGGTGCGAAACGGTAAGCCTTACGCATGAATGGATCGGCAAGATAAGGCACAACCCGCTTGCGGGCGGTGACCCTAGTCCTCAGTCCATGTGCACTAACGAACGACCTACCTCCGTTAACCCCTGGAATAACGGTACCATCAAAACGATACCGCTTCTTCGGCGGGGTAAAGGGTGGCTGCACGGGTGCCACCTCAGGGTCTTCGTCAGAATCCTCGTCACCGGAGTCATCAGAGGATGAGTCGTCGAATGATGAGTCGTCGAAAACAGCTGGAGGTGGCTCTGCTCGGCCGGTAGTCATAATCCGATATCTGAAAGGCGGAATCGGCACGACACGTCCATCAGGAAGGCGTCTACACCAATGGTTATGCTCATTACGGAACGGAACGTCCCCGTATTCCCCGAGAATCACAACACCACTGGAATGGTGCTGTGGCTCTAAGGGTCCTGGGATGAGTGGAGCTGGAATCTCTGGTGGATCCTCGTGTCCGTCTGAGGTGATCACTGGGTCTGGTGCATGGCCACTGGCTCCAGAGGACGAAGCGCCAGAGTCACTGGAGTGTGTCGACGACGGGATCTGTGAATCGGCAACAATGGCAGGCGAGGTGGAGGGTGAGTCTGAGTCGCTCTCCAAAATGATAACGGGCGGGACATCCGACATCTGAACAAGGAAAAATAACTTTTTCCATGTCAGTAAGTCATAAAGCAAGCACGTATTAGGCAAAATAACTACGACAGTCTAGATCATCTATAAAAGTAAATAGCATGGCAATAATAGCAAATCGTACAGAAGTATCATGCAAATCGAAAGAAGATAATAGCACGCAGTAATGAAAGTCAAGTAGCAGTATACGTCATATAACAGTAAAAGTAAGCAGCAACATGCAGTAAGTTCCACAGAAACAAGTAAACTAGCAAGTTGTAGATTAGTCCTATTAGTGAATCCTATTCGGTCCGGTCTAGACTCACTAATGCAACCTAATTCCCTACAACCAATGCTCTGATACCAAATGTGAATCCTACTCTGATACCCACATGTATTTGATGGTATTATTATTCTATGGAAGACTTTTGGTTTCATACTTCACCAACCTCATATCCAAGTACTATAAATAGATTATCATGCAGACACATTTTCTCATCCCATAATTCATTCTCCATTCTTGTTCTTATAGATTAAATAGAGAGTTTGTGAGTAATCTCCTAATTACAAGAGATATAAAGATTAATGTTTATCCTTGTAATTAGAGAGAAGTGTAATTCCTATTATTCTTATTAGTGAAGTGTTTCTTTCCTTGCCCGTGGTTTTTACCCTTTTGGGGTTTTCCACGTTAAATCTCGGTGTCCTATTATTGTCGTTATTTCAATTATTACTAGCGGTTTGCTATAATTCGGTGTCGCTTTTCTCAACAAGTGGTATCAGAGCTAATGTGACGCCCCGTACAAAACCATCGTGTACGATTCGTCAACAACAGGATCTTTACACGGTCGAATACTACATGCTATAACTCACAGTGATAAGAGCGGTAAAGTCGATAATGAAGGTACACAAGTAGTAAGTCGGTCCGAAAGGTCGTCAACCTAAGTCAAAGGTTGCTAGGTCAGTAGGTTATCCTCATAAGTTCTAATAGAGCATAAAATAAGTTTAAGTGTCATCATCATCATCGTTCATCATCATAAAAGCTAAGTAAGTTTGACAAGAATAGAGATCGAAACAATAGGCTGACTTCGGTCAGCTGCTACGACCTCTACGTAAATCAAAAAGATGCGTAATCAATGGCTATGGCTCCGTATATGAGTCCCCTAGTTTCTGACCAATTTCCAGAACCAAACTCGTCTTCCTTTGACCGTGGTGACGGTTTAAGTGCGAGTAGATCAGAAATTTCAGCACAACGTTAATAGGGTGTAATGACTTTAGGAAGGCCATAAATCCTAAACCGTAACTCGGATTAAGACGAGGTCTAAACGGAAAATCATCTACTCGAACCGAAATAACTGAAAATCAACTTTCCACTAGCCCAGGTGGTCTGATCAGATCTCGAAAACAGTAAGCAAGGTGCTCCAGTGCGGTTCTTAGTGCTTGATGCTCATCGCGGTTCTCATCCTTGATGCTTGTAGCTTCAAGTGTACAACTCGTTGATGGGTTAGCATCACCTTGACCAAGATTCTACCATCAACACACAATATGTTATGACCAAGTAAGAACACAACTCATTTAAGAGTCTTAGATGGATGATGAACCAAGGTTACATCATATCCTTAGTCTTAACACAATTACAAGTTACATTTACAACTAAAGCTACAAACTTTACTTCAATCAAGCAAGTATGAACATAATCTAAGTCAAATAAAGTGATGGAACCCTAAGCTAGAGAGCTTGGATCCCTTTCACACAAGTTATAAGGTTACAAAGCTAGAAAGCTTGAACCTTTAGTGTTCTTGAAGAACTTGAAGCATAAAGCTTAGATCTTTAAGTTATATGAAGACCATAAACACAAGTTTTGATCTTTATAAAAAAATAATGAGATCAAAAGTTAGAAAACTTAGATCCAACAAAATATATGAAGATCCAAGCTAGAAAGCTTGCATCTTGATTTTTCTTGAAGATCTTAAAGCATAAAGCTTGGATCTTTAAGTTACATGAAGATTACAAACAAAAGTTTGAATTTTTATAACAAAATAGCAAGATTAAAGTTAAAAAAAATATAGATCTGCAAAGTGGGTGAATATTCAAAGCTAGAAAGCTTGAATCTTCCATGTTCTTGAAAGATTCAAAACCATGTTTGAATCTACAAGATGTAATCAAGATCAAAAGCTAAAAAGCTAGACCCATGATGATGATGATGATGATGATGATGATGATGATGATGATGATGAATTCGTGATGATGAGAAGGAGAAGGAGAAGAAGAAGAGAAATTCAAAATACTTACACTTTTAGAGAGAGAAAGATATAGAGAGAATTAGAGAGTGAGTGTGTGTGAATTACAAATGAAAGTAAGTGTAAAATGGATGAAATAAGGCTAGTATTTATAGGTGGTGAGGGGAGGGGAGGGGTGTTGTGGCCATTGGAATTAGGGGGGACAAGGGGGGACAAAAGTTTTTTTTTTTGGTTAATGGTTGTCTAAAGTTGGTGCTTATGTTAGGATCCCATGCAACATTAAGGATAATACTTGACATAAATGCTAGTATGTTTCCTCTAATAAATGGACATTTATCTTACATATTAATGGGTCACTAGCTAATAATAATTGGGCTAATTAAATAGTCCACTAACTAGTGTAGAGTGGGCTAAGGCCCAACAAGGTAGAAAGTCCAACAAGACTAACTAGTAAGCATAAGTAAATTACTACGCGTAATTAAGCATCCAAAAACCTAAGTAATTATTATTATGAAATAATAATTAAGATTTCGTAGTCATAATATTCCGATTACAATAAAAGTTAAACGTGTACGCAGTACGCAGTTTGTTCGTAACGTCAAGTGACACTAACGGTCATAAAGGCTTCCGATGAACAAATAAAGTATCAACGTAATCAAAGGCACGTTTTAAAACATAAATGAAAGTAAGCCATGTGTATAAAGATTCCAGAGTATAAAGTAGCACAGTACGCACAAATACGCAGTTTCACAAAAACACAAGGCACAAAAGCAAGTCGAAAAAGTAGGGTCGTTACAGCTAAGGTTCTAATATCTAGTGTGTATTAATCTACTTATCGTATGCTCTGTGGTTGCCATGGGAGTGGATCGTCCACATCAGAAAATAAGTAAGATTAATTTCACTCGATAAAAGTTCTCGGGTACTATTTCTCTGAAAAATAGTATTGTCAAAAAGAAGATTGTGATTATAGCAATGTCTACGAAATTCGAAATTGAAAAGTTCAGCGGGAGTAACTTCTCGTTATGGAAACTAAAAATGAAAGCTATCCTGAGAAAGGATAAGTGTTTGGCAGCCATCAGTGGACGTTCCGCCGAAGTCACTGATTGAAAAATGGGAAGAGATGGACGGTCAGGCTATCGCAAATCTTCATCTGGCACTAGCAGATGGCGTTTTGTCTAGCATTGAAGAAAAGAAGACGGCGAAAGAGATTTGGGATCACCTCGTAAAATTGTACGAGACCAAATCACTCCACAACAAGATATTCCTTAAGAGGAAACTTTATGCGCTACGCATGAATGAATCTACTTCAGTTAATGTGACGATCGCTCCAAATCCATATGGACGAGCACGTCATTCATTGATTTCATTGCGAGGTATTTGACCTCTATATGATACGTTTTGTAAACATTGCATTCTTTTCAAAAGGTACACAATAAATGAATATCAATTTCTAAGGTTTTCAACGTTTGATGATTTCTACATATAGACAATCACCATAAATAATAGTTTACCATAATACATCCGTTGACAATGAAGTCAAAATAAGATACACGGTGATGATTTTGTGAATGCAAAGTTTTCTTGAATAAAGCATGTATGACTCCATGCACATAGCTTGTATCACATATAAGCAAACAGCGAAAGACTTCTAGAAACCTGAGAATAAACATGCTTAAAAGTGTCAACACAAAGGTTAGTGAGTTCATAGTTTTAATGTTGCGCATAATCTGTATATAAAGGTGAATCACAAGTTTTCAGTTGTTTCATCCAGAAACGTTTATCAAAATATTCTACAAAATTGAGCACCCTGGTAACTAAACTTAACGTATATATATTTTATACCCTTTGTATAATCATCTTAATAATACACGCAAACCAACGTGTACGCTTCTCAAATAGCATACGTCCGTTAAAAGGCTAGCGCTCTAGCTCGGACGGGGATATCAAGCCCTATGGATCCAAATACAACTACTCGCGCCCACCAGTTCTTATAACTGGCAGTTACTAGTTACCAAAGTTAAGGGATTTTCGGTTCAAACTCAGTGTAGAATTTAGTATGTACTTGTACCCATTTTGTTTAAAATAAAGTGCGTGTATTCTCCGCCCAAAAATATAGATTGCAAAAGCAATTAAAAAGGGATCAAATGAAACGCACCTTAGCAGCACATAAGGTCATTCATCAAAAAGTGACCGTAACTCGGAATGCAAGATTAACCGTAGATCTCAACCTAGAGAACATATGTTGGTCAATACATGTCTAATAAACTAGGTTGGGTTATAGTGTATCACAATCCTAATGCTCGAGATCGACATACAAAAGTTATCAAAAGTCATTTCAAAAAGTCAATTTTGACAATTGTTCAACAAAACGAGACGTGCCTTATATAAGGATTCATTTACTTGGCTAGTAGTATTTTATCAATCTCATAAACAGGTTGTTTAAATATTAATTACAGATTCAAAAGCAATTCCAATTAACGTCAATTATAATTCAGTTGACCATATCTTTTGATTCGTTTATCGAAATTACGCGATTTCTAAATGAAAAGTTATTGATTTTTCGCCAGCTTTCCGAAAACATGTATATCATATACCTTTTACCAGTAATATATGTATTTAATTCGTGATTCATTATAAACTGTTAAAGACGAAATTTAGTATACAAGCATGTATAAATATATACTCGAGCACTAGACATGTATACACTATTAATATATAAAAGATAAGATATGAATGCTCACGTATCAATATTGAGATTCAATATTGCATGAAAGTACGTAGACGCAACAGAGATGATAAATACTAGGTTTGACTTGCGAACAATACCCATGAACATTACCCATAACCTTCATAGCTATAACCCATAATTTCCTTAGTTCTATCCCGTTTGAAGCTTGTTTTGAAAGTGACACGCTCATGACCTCGTCGTAATATTTTATGTATAATATTACTAAAAATATTAAGATTAATAATAATAATAATCTTAATAATAATAATAATATAATAATAATAATAATAATAATAACAATAATAATAATAATAATTATAATAATTAAATACTTACAGAGTATATGTGTAAAAGAATTCGAGCAGAAACTGGACTTTTATAGGCAATTTTTTGAAATCTGATGCCCATGCGATCGCATGGGTTTTATGCCTATTTCTCATGTGATCGCATGGCCGTCAAATACAGCTCACATATTTTTTTGTTTTCTTGTTTGTCGACATAATTAAATATAATATATATAATATATATAATTTAAATAATTAATTATATATTATATTAAATTCATGTGCATAGTTTACTTGTAATTTTCGTTCCGATGACTCGTACGTTGTCACTCGACTTATGTCCCGGTTCCGGTTTCTCGAACGCATTTTCGTACGCTTAGAAAACTCACAATTTACATTTTGTGACTCGTACCTTTGTCAAAATATAGTCTTAAATTATCAATAAACTATATCATTCTAAGTGTCTCTTAAACTTTCGAGTGTTTTGGTCATTTACTTCTATAAATCATTGTCTCGCTATTTGTTAATATATATATAATAACAAATCGTTTTATGACCAAGTTAATATATATTTTCAACATTCATAAACACGTTTTAAATATACGTCGCAAGTTATTCATACAATTAATATTCCAACTTTTCATATATATTCAAATAAATATTTAAACTAATAAGTTTAATGTACGGTATCAAACAATTAATACATTGTTACATTTTTAAGTTATAGTGTATATATATATATATATATATATATATATATATATATATATATATATATATATATATATATATATATATATGTATGTATCTATATACATATAATTGTTCGCGAATCGTCAAAAACAACCGAAAGGTATTTGAATATATGAAAGTAGTTCAAAAATTTTGAGATTCAGTTTTACAGACTTTGTTTATCGTGTCAGAAATATTAATCATACAAAGATTAAGTTTAAATTTGGTTAGAAATTTCCGGGTCATCACAGTACCTACCCGTTAAAGAAATTTCGTCCCGAAATTTGAGTGAGGTCGTCATGACTAACAATAAAAATGTTTTCATGACGTATATGTGTTGATAAATAGAGTTTTATCACCGTTGAATAATATGGATAAAACAATCCAATTATTCGAAGCGTATGAGAGAAGTTATCGTAAAAGAGTGAAATGAAGAATAGAGATTCGTCTTAACTCTTGACATATTAACGATTGATTTTCCTAATTTAAGGAATAGAAAATCTTCATAATCTAAATAAGATTTGATTCTTTGGAATTTAAGGAAATTAAGATTTCTTTTGATTAAATGCGTAATTTGCCTTGATTTCTATGTTTGATATTTCTTTTGATTGAATATATGAACTACCTTCATATATTCAAATACCTTTCGATTGTTCTTGACGATTCGCGAACAATTATATGTATATATATATATATATATATATATATATATATATATATAATATTACTTGAAAACGTAACAATGTATTAATTTTTTGATACCGTACATTAAACTTATTGGTTTAAATATTTATTTGAATATATATGAAAAGTTGGAATATTAGTTGTATGAATAACTTGCGACGTATATTTAAAACGTGTTTATGAATGTTGAAAATATATATTAACTTGATCATAAAATGATTTGTTATTATATATATATATATATATATATATATATATATATATATATATATATATATATATATATATATTAACAAATAGCGAGACAATAATTTATAGAAGTAAATGACCAAAACACTCGAAAGTTTAAGATACACTTAGAATGATATAGTTTATTGATAATTTAAGACTATATTTTGACAAAGGTACGAGTCACAAAACGTAAATTGCGAGTTTTCTAAGCGTACGGAAATGCGTTTGAGAAACCGGAAACGGGACATAAGTCGAGTGACAACGTACGAGTCATCAAAACGAAAA